>NW_028255170.1:0-61732 GCF_964263255.1 Lissotriton vulgaris
AATGTTGCACAATGGCAAAACATTCACCCCCAGTCACAGATCTGGGTTTATTCCATCATTATTTTGCTCACCACACCACCCCAGTTCAGACATGGCCACATGCAAATCAGTCTTGACCCTGTGCCTCATGAGAACAGTCCGGCCTGAAGTGCCAAGCCATGCCTTTCATGGACCGGAATCAAGCATCCTAGGACCCGCTTCTAGCTATCAGCCGTCATCAGCCAGGATAGCTTGATTTCAGTGGCATGGAGAGCATGGGACTCAAGTCTGAGCATGCCCATCCCACTCGGGGTGACAAAAGCAAAAACAACATTTGATGGACGGAATGTTGTACAATGGCAAAACATTCACCCCTAGTCACAGATCTGGGTTTAATGCATCGTTATTTTGCTGACCACACCACCCCAGTTCTGACATGGCCATAAACAAATCAGTCTTGACCCTGTGGCTCATGGGAAGAGTCCAGCCCGAACTGCCAAGCCATATCTTTCCAGGACCGGAATCAAGCATCCTAGGATCAGTTTCTGGCTATCAGCCGTCATCGGCCAGGATAGCTTGATTTCAGTGGCATGGAGAGCATGGGACTCACGTCTGATCATACCCATTCCAGTCAGGGTGACAAAAGCAAAAACAACAATTAATGGACAGAATTTTGCATAATGGCAAAACATTCACCCCAGTCACAGATCTGGGTTTAATCCATCATTATTTCGCTCACCACACCACTCCAGTTCAGACATGGCCATATGCGAATCTGTCTTGACCCTGTGCCTCATGGAAACAGTCCAGCCCGAACTGCCAAGCCATGTCTTTCCTGGTCCGGAATCAAGCATCCTAGGACCTGTTCCTAGCTATCAGCCGTCATCAGCCAGGATAGCTTAATTCCAGTGGCATGGAGAGCATGGGACTAACGTCTGAGCATACCCATTCCACTTTGGAGGATAAAAGCAAAAACAACAATTGATGGACGGAATGTTGCACAATGGCAAAACATTCACCCCCAGTCACAGATCTGGGTTTAATCCATCGTTATTTTGCTCACCACACCACCCCAGTTCAGACATGGCCACATGCAAATCAGTCTTGACCCTGTGCCTCATGGGAACAGTCCGGCCCGAAGTGCCAAGCCATGCCTTTCATGGACCGGAATCAAGCATCCTAGGACCCGTTTCTAGCTATCAGCCGTCATCAGCCAGGATAGCTTGATTTCAGTGGCATGGAGAGCATGGGACTCAAGTCTGAGCATACCCATCTCACTCGGGGTGACAAAAGCAAAAACAACATTTGATGGACGGAATGTTGTACAATGGCAAAACATTCACCCCCAGTCACAGATCTGGGTTTAATGCATCGTTATTTTGCTGACCACACCACCCCAGTTCTGACATGGCCATAAACAAATCAGTCTTGACCCTGTGGCTCATGGGAAGAGTCCAGCCCGAACTGCCAAGCCATGTCTTTCCAGGACCGGAATCAAGCATCCTAGGATCAGTTTCTGGCTATCAGCCGTCATCAGCCAGGATAGCTTGATTTCAGTGGCATGGAGAGCATGGGACTCACGTCTGATCATACCCATTCCAGTCGGGGTGACAAAAGCAAAAACAACAATTAATGGACAGAATTTTGCATAATGGCAAAACATTCACCCCAGTCACAGATCTGGGTTTAATCCATCATTATTTCGCTCACCACACCACTCCAGTTCAGACATGGCCATATGCAAATCTGTCTTGACCCTGTGCCTCATGGAAACTGTCCAGCCCGAACTGCCAAGCCATGTCTTTCCTGGTCCGGATTCAAGCATCCTAGGACCCGTTCCTAGCTATCAGCCGTCATCAGCCAGGATAGCTTGATTCCAGTGGCATGGAGAGCATGGGACTCACGTCTGAGCATACCCATTCCACTTAGGAGGACAAAAGCAAAAACAACTATTGATGGACGGATTGTTGCACAATGGCAAAACATTCACCCCAGTCACAGATCTGGGTTTAATCCATCATCATTTCGCTCACCACACCACTCCAGTTCAGACATGGCCATATGCAAATCAGTCTTGACCCTGTGCCTCATGGAAACAGTCCAGCCGGTACTGCCAAGCCATGTCTTTCCTGGTCCGGAATCAAGCATCCTAGGACCCGTTCCTAGCTATCAGCCATCATCAGCCAGGATAGCTTGATTCCAGTGGCATGGAGAGCATGGGACTCACGTCTGAGCATACCCATCCCACTCGGGGTGACAAAATCAAAAACAACATTTGATGGACGGAATGTTGCACACTTGCAAAACATTCCCCCCCAGTCACAGATCTGGGTTTAATCCATCGTTATTTTGTTCACCACACCACCCCAGTTCTGACATGGCCATATACAAATCAGTCTTGACCCTGTGCCTCATGGGAAGAGTCCAGCCCGAACTGCCAAGCCATGTCTTTCTAGGACCGTAATCAAGCATCCTAGGACCAGTTTCTGGATATCAGCCGTCATCAGCCAGGATAGCTTGATTTCAGTGGCATGGAGAGCATGGGACTCACGTCAGATCATACCCATTCCACTCGGGGTAACAAAAGCAAAAAAAACAATTGATGGACAGAATGTTGCACAATGGCAAAACATTCCCCCCAGTCACAGATTTGGGTTTAATCCATTGTTATTTTGCTCACCACACCACCCCAGTTCAGACATGGCCATATGCAAATCAGTCTTGACCCTGTGCCTCATGGGAACAGTTCAGCCCGAACTGCCAAGCCATGTCTTTCCTGGACCAGAATCAAGCATCCTAGGACCGGTTTCTGGCTATCAGCCGTAATCAACCAGGATAGCTTGATTCCAGTGGCATGGAGAGCATGGGACTCATGTCTGAGCATACCCATTCCACTCTGGGGGACAAAAGCAAAAACAACTATTGATGGACGGAATGTTGCACAATGGCAAAACATTCACCCCCAGTCACAGATCTGGGTTTAATCCATCATTATTTTGCTCACCACACCACCCCAGTTCAGACATGGCCACATGCAAATCAGTCTTGACCCTGTGCCTCATGAGAACAGTCCGGCCCGAAGTGCCAAGCCATGCGTTTCATGGACCGGAATCAAGCATCCTAGGACTTGTTTCTAGCTATCAGCCGTCATCAGCCAGGATAGCTTATTTCAGTGGCATGGAGAGCATGGGACTAACGTCTGATCATACCCATTCCAGTCGGGGTGACAAAAGCAAAAACAACAATTGATGGACAGAATTTTGCATAATGGCAAAACATTCACCCCAGTCACAGATCTGGGTTTAATCCATCATTATTTCGCTCACCACACCACTCCAGTTCAGACATGGCCATATGCAAATCAGTCTTGACCCTGTGCCTCATGGAAACAGTCCAGCCCGAACTGCCAAGCCATGGTTTTCCTGGTCCGGAATCAAGCATCCTAGGACCCGTTCCTAGCTATCAGCCATCATCAGCCAGGATAGCTTGATTCCAGTGGCATGGAGAGCATGGGTCTCACGTCTGAGCATACCCATCCCACTCGGGGTGACAAAAGCAAAAACAACATTTGATGGACGGAATGTTGCACACTTGCAAATCACTCCCCCCCAGTCACAGATCTGGGTTTAATCCATCGTTATTTTGCTCACCACACCACCCCAGTTCTGACATGGCCATATACAAATCAGTCTTGACCCTGTGCCTCATGGGAAGAGTCCAGCCCGAACTGCCAAGCCATGTCTTTCTAGGACAGTAATCAAGCATCCTAGGACCAGTTTCTGGATATCAGCCGTCATCAGTCAGGGTAGCTTGATTTCAGTGGCATGGAGAGCATGGGACTCACGTCAGATCATACCCATTCCACTCGGGGTAACAAAAGCAAAAACAACAATTGATGGACAGTATTTTGCATAATGGCAAAACATTCACCCCAGTCACAGATCTGGGTTTAATCCATCATTATTTCGCTCACCACACCACTCCAGTTCAGACATGGCCATATGCAAATCAGTCTTGACCCTGTGCCTCATGGAAACAGTCCAGCCCGAACTGCCAAGCCATGTCTTTCCTGGTCCGGAATCAAGCATCCTAGGACCTGTTCCTAGCTATCAGCCGTAATCAGCCAGGATAGCTTAATTCCAGTGGCATGGAGAGCATGGGACTAACGTCTGAGCATACCCATTCCACTTTGGAGGACAAAAGCAAAAACAACTATTGATGGACGGATTGTTGCACAATGGCAAAACATTTACCCCAGTCACAGATCTGGGTTTAATCCATCATTATTTCGCTCACCACACCACTCCAGTTCAGACATGGCCATATGCAAATAAGTCTTGACCCTGTGCCTCATGGAAACAGTCCAGCCCGAACTGCCAAGCCATGTCTTTCCTGGTCCGGAATCAAGCATCCTAGGACCTGTTACTAGCTATCAGCCGTCATCAGCCAGGATAGCTTGATTCCAGTGGCATGGAGAGCATGGGTCTCACGTCTGAGCATACCCATCCCACTCGGGGTGACAAAAGCAAAAACAACATTTGATGGACGGAATGTTGCACACTTGCAAAACATTTCCCCCCAGTCACAGATCTGGGTTTAATCCATCATTATTTTGCTCACCACTCCACCCCAGTTCTGACATGGCCATATACAAATCAGTCTTGACCCTGTGCCTCATGGGAAGAGTCCAGCCCGAACTGCCAAGCCATGTCTTTGTAGGACCGTAATCAAGCATCCTAGGACCAGTTTCTGGATATCAGCCATCATCAGCCAGGATAGCTTGATTTCAGTGGCATGGAGAGCATGGGACTCATGTCAGATCATACCCATTCCACTCGGGGTAACAAAAGCAAAAAAAACAATTGATGGACAGAATGTTGCACAATGGCAAAACATTCCCCCCAGTCACAGATTTGGGTTTAATCCACTGTTATTTTGCTCACCACACCACCCCAGTTCAGACATGGCCATATGCAAATCAGTCTTGACCCTGTGCCTCATGGGAACAGTTCAGCCCGAACTGCCAAGCCATGTGTTTCCTGGACCGGAATCAAGCATCCTAGGACCGGTTTCTGGCTATCAGCCGTAATCAGCCAGGATAGCTTGATTCCAGTGGCATGGCGAGCATGGGACTCACGTGTGAGCATACCCATTCCACTCTGGGGGACAAAAGCAAAAACAACTATTGATGGACGGAATGTTGCACAATGGCAAAACATTCACCCCCAGTCACAGATCTGGGTTTAATCCATCATTATTTTGCTCACCACACCACCCCAGTTCAGACATGGCCACATGCAAATCAGTCTTGACCCTGTGCCTCATGAGAACAGTCCGGCCCGAAGTGCCAAGCCATGCCTTTCATGGACCGGAATCAAGCATCCTAGGACCCGCTTCTAGCTATCAGCCGTCATCAGCCAGGATAGCTTGATTTCAGTGGCATGGAGAGCATGGGACTCAAGTCTGAGCATGCCCATCCCACTCGGGGTGACAAAAGCAAAAACAACATTTGATGGACGGAATGTTGTACAATGGCAAAACATTCACCCCTAGTCACAGATCTGGGTTTAATGCATCGTTATTTTGCTGACCACACCACCCCAGTTCTGACATGGCCATAAACAAATCAGTCTTGACCCTGTGGCTCATGGGAAGAGTCCAGCCCGAACTGCCAAGCCATGTCTTTCCAGGACCGGAATCAAGCATCCTAGGATCAGTTTCTGGCTATCAGCCGTCATCAGCCAGGATAGCTTGATTTCAGTGGCATGGAGAGCATGGGACTCACGTCTGATCATACCCATTCCAGTCGGGGTGACAAAAGCAAAAACAACAATTAATGGACAGAATTTTGCATAATGGCAAAACATTCACACCAGTCACAGATCTGGGTTTAATCCATCATTATTTCGCTCACCACACCACTCCAGTTCAGACATGGCCATATGCAAATCTGTCTTGACCCTGTGCCTCATGGAAACAGTCCAGCCCGAACTGCCAAGCCATGTCTTTCCTGGTCCGGAATCAAGCATCCTAGGACCTGTTCCTAGCTATCAGCCGTCATCAGCCAGGATAGCTTAATTCCAGTGGCATGGAGAGCATGGGACTAACGTCTGAGCATACCTATTCCACTTTGGAGGACAAAAGCAAAAACAACAATTGATGGACGGAATGTTGCACACTTGCAAAACATTCCCCCCAGTCACAGATTTGGGTTTAATCCATTGTTATTTTGCTCACCACACCACCCCAGTTCAGACATGGCCATATGCAAATCAGTCTTGACCCTGTGCCTCATGGGAACAGTTCAGCCCGAACTGCCAAGCCATGTCTTTCCTGGACCAGAATCAAGCATCCTAGGACCGGTTTCTGGCTATCAGCCGTAATCAGCCAGGATAGCTTGATTCCAGTGGCATGGAGAGCATGGGACTCACGTCTGAGCATACCCATTCCACTCTGGGGGACAAAAGCAAAAACAACTATTGATGGACGGAATGTTGCACAATGGCAAAACATTCACCCCCAGTCACAGATCTGGGTTTAATCCATCATTATTTTGCTCACCACACCACCCCAGTTCAGACATGGCCATATGCAAATCAGTCTTGACCCTGTGCCTCATGAGAACAGTCCGGCCCGAAGTGCCAAGCCATGCGTTTCATGGACCGGAATCAAGCATCCTAGGACTCGTTTCTAGCTATCAGCCGTCATCAGCCAGGATAGCTTATTTCAGTGGCATGGAGAGCATGGGACTCACGTCTGATCATACCCATTCCAGTCGGGGTGACAAAAGCAAAAAAACAATTGATGGACAGAATTTTGCATAATGGCAAAACATTCACCCCAGTCACAGATCTGGGTTTAATCCATCATTATTTCGCTCACCACACCACTCCAGTTCAGACATGGCCATATGCAAATCAGTCTTGACCCTGTGCCTCATGGAAACAGTCCAGCCCGAACTGCCAAGCCATGGTTTTCCTGGTCCGGAATCAAGCATCCTAGGACCCGTTCCTAGCTATCAGCCGTCATCAGCCAGGATAGCTTGATTCCAGTGGCATGGAGAGCATGGGTCTCACGTCTGAGCATACCCATCCCACTCGGGGTGACAAAAGCAAAAACAACATTTGATGGACGGAATGTTGCACACTTGCAAATCACTCCCCCCCAGTCACAGATCTGGGTTTAATCCATCGTTATTTTGCTCACCACACCACCCCAGTTCTGACATGGCCATATACAAATCAGTCTTGACCCTGTGCCTCATGGGAAGAGTCTAGCCCGAACTGCCAAGCCATGTCTTTCTAGGACAGTAATCAAGCATCCTAGGACCAGTTTCTGGATATCAGCCGTCATCAGCCAGGATAGCTTGATTTCAGTGGCATGGAGAGCATGGGACTCACGTCAGATCATACCCATTCCACTCGGAGTAACAAAAGCAAAAACAACAATTGATGGACAGTATTTTGCATAATGGCAAAACATTCACCCCAGTCACAGATCTGGGTTTAATCCATCACTATTTCGCTCACCACACCACTCCAGTTCAGACATGGCCATATGCAAATCAGTCTTGACCCTATGCCTCATGGAAACAGTCCAGCCCGAACTGCCAAGCCATGTCTTTCCTGGTCCGGCATCAAGCATCCTAGGACCTGTTCCTAGCTATCAGCCGTCATCAGCCAGGATAGCTTAATTCCAGTGGCATGGAGAGCATGGGACTAACGTCTGAGCATACCCATTCCACTTTGGAGGACAAAAGCAAAAACAACTATTGATTGACGGATTGTTGCACAATGGCAAAACATTTACCCCAGTCACAGATCTGGGTTTAATCCATCATTATTTCGCTCACCACACCACTCCAGTTCAGACATGGCCATATGCAAATAAGTCTTGACCCTGTGCCTCATCGAAACAGTCCAGCCCGAACTGCCAAGCCATGTCTTTCCTGGTCCGGAATCAAGCATCCTAGGACCTGTTACTACCTATCAGCCGTCATCAGCCAGGATAGCTTGATTCCAGTGGCATGGAGAGCATGGGTCTCACGTCTGAGCATACCCATCCCACTCGGGGTGACAAAAGCAAAAACATTTGATGGGCGGAATGTTGCACACTTGCAAAACATTTCCCCCCAGTCACAGATCTGGGTTTAATCCATCGTTATTTTGCTCACCACACCACCCCAGTTCTGACATGGCCATATACAAATCAGTCTTGACCCTGTGCCTCATGGGAAGAGTCCAGCCCGAACTGCCAAGCCATGTCTTTGTAGGACCGTAATCAAGCATCCTAGGACCAGTTTCTGGATATCAGCCATCATCAGCCAGGATAGCTTGATTTCAGTGGCATGGAGAGCATGGGACTCACGTCAGATCATACCCATTCCACTTGGGGTAACAAAAGCAAAAAAAACAATTGATGGACAGAATGTTGCACAATGGCAAAACATTCCCCCCAGTCACAGATTTGGGTTTAATCCACTGTTATTTTGCTCACCACACCACCCCAGTTCAGACATGGCCATATGCAAATCAGTCTTGACCCTGTGCCTCATGGGAACAGTTCAGCCCGAACTGCCAAGCCATGTTTTTCCTGGACCGAAATCAATCATCCTAGGACCGGTTTCTGGCTATCAGCCGTAATCAGCCAGGATAGCTTGATTCCAGTGGCATGGAGAGCATGGGACTCACGTGTGAGCATACCCATTCCACTCTGGGGGACAAAAGCAAAAACAACTATTGATGGATGGAATTGCACAATGGCAAAACATTCACCCCCAGTCACAGATCTGGGTTTAATCCATCATTATTTTGCTCACCACACCACCCCAGTTCAGACATGGCCACATGCAAATCAGTCTTGACCCTGTGCCTCATGAGAACAGTCCGGCCCGAAGTGCCAAGCCATGCCTTTCATGGACCGGAATCAAGCATCCTAGGACCCGCTTCTAGCTATCAGCCGTCATCAGCCAGGATAGCTTGATTTCAGTGGCATGGAGAGCATGGGACTCAAGTCTGAGCATGCCCATCCCACTCGGGGTGACAAAAGCAAAAACAACATTTGATGGACGGAATGTTGTACAATGGCAAAACATTCACCCCTAGTCACAGATCTGGGTTTAATGCATCGTTATTTTGCTGACCACACCACCCCAGTTCTGGAATGGCCATAAACAAATCAGTCTTGACCCTGTGGCTCATGGGAAGAGTCCAGCCCGAACTGCCAAGCCATGTCTTTCCAGGACCGGAATCAAGCATCCTAGGATCAGTTTCTGGCTATCAGCCGTCATCAGCCAGGATAGCTTGATTTCAGTGGCATGGAGAGCATGGGACTCACGTCTGATCATACCCATTCCAGTCGGGGTGACAAAAGCAAAAACAACAATTAATGGACAGAATTTTGCATAATGGCAAAACATTCACCCCAGTCACAGATCTGGGTTTAATCCATCATTATTTCGCTCACCACACCACTCCAGTTCAGACATGGCCATATGCAAATCCGTCTTGACCCTGTGCCTCATGGAAACAGCCCAGCCCGAACTGCCAAGCCATGTCTTTCCTGGCTCGGAATCAAGCATCCTAGGACCTGTTCCTAGCTATCAGCCGTCATCAGCCAGGATAGCTTGATTTCAGTGGCATGGAGAGCATGGGACTCACGTCTGATCATACCCATTCCAGTCGGGGTGACAAAAGCAAAAACAACAATTAATGGACAGAATTTTGCATAATGGCAAAACATTCACCCCAGTCACAGATCTGGGTTTAATCCATCATTATTTCGCTCACCACACCACTCCAGTTCAGACATGGCCATATGCAAATCCGTCTTGACCCTGTGCCTCATGGAAACAGCCCAGCCCGAACTGCCAAGCCATGTCTTTCCTGGCTCGGAATCAAGCATCCTAGGACCTGTTCCTAGCTATCAGCCGTCATCAGCCAGGATAGCTTAATTCCAGTGGCATGGAGAGCATGGGACTAACGTCTGAGCATACCCATTCCACTTTGGAGGACAAAAGCAAAAACAACAATTGATGGACGGAATGTTGCACAATGGCAAAACATTTACCCCCAGTCACAGATCTGGGTTTAATCCATCGTTATTTTGCTCACCACACCACCCCAAGTCAGACATGGCCACATGCAAATCAGTCTTGACCCTGTGCCTCATGGGAACAGTCCGGCCCGAAGTGCCAAGCCATGCCTTTCATGGACCGGAATCAAGCATCCTAGGACCCGTTTCTAGCTATCAGCCGTCATCAGCCAGGATAGCTTGATTTCAGTGGCATGGAGAGCATGGGACTCAAGTCTGAGCATACCCATCTCACTCGGGGTGACAAAAGCAAAAACAACATTTGATGGACGGAATGTTGTGCAATGGCAAAACATTCACCCCCAGTCACAGATCTGGGTTTAATGCATCGTTATTTTGCTGACCACACCACCCCAGTTCTGACATGGCCATAAACAAATCAGTCTTGACCCTGTGGCTCATGGGAAGAGTCCAGCCCGAACTGCCAAGCCATGTCTTTCCAGGACCGGAATCAAGCATCCTAGGATCAGTTTCTGGCTATCAGCCGTCATCAGCCAGGATAGCTTGATTTCAGTGGCATGGAGAGCATGGGACTCACGTCTGATCATACCCATTCCAGTCGGGGTGACAAAAGCAAAAACAACAATTAATGGACAGAATTTTGCATAATGGCAAAACATTCACCCCAGTCACAGATCTGGGTTTAATCCATCATTATTTCGCTCACCACACCACTCCAGTTCAGACATGGCCATATGCAAATCTGTCTTGACCCTGTGCCTCATGGAAACAGTCCAGCCCGAACTGCCAAGCCATGTCTTTCCTGGTCCGGATTCAAGCATCCTAGGACCCGTTCCTAGCTATCAGCCGTCATCAGCCAGGATAGCTTGATTCCAGTGGCATGGAGAGCATGGGACTCACGTCTGAGCATACCCATTCCACTTTGGAGGACAAAAGCAAAAACAACTATTGATGGACGGATTGTTGCACAATGGCAAAACATTCACCCCAGTCACAGATCTGGGTTTAATCCATCATCATTTCGCTCACCACACCACTCCAGTTCAGACATGGCCATATGCAAATCAGTCTTGACCCTGTGCCTCATGGAAACAGTCCAGCCCAAACTGCCAAGCCATGTCTTTCCTGGTCCGGAATCAAGCATCCTAGGACCCGTTCCTAGCTATCAGCCATCATCAGCCAGGATAGCTTGATTCCAGTGGCATGGAGAGCATGGGACTCACGTCTGAGCATACCCATCCCACTCGGGGTGACAAAATCAAAAACAACATTTGATGGACGGAATGTTGCACACTTGCAAAACATTCCCCCCCAGTCACAGATCTGGGTTTAATCCATCGTTATTTTTTTCACCACACCACCCCAGTTCTGACATGGCCATATACAAATCAGTCTTGACCCTGTGCCTCATGGGAAGAGTCCAGCCCGAACTGCCAAGCCATGTCTTTCTAGGACCGTAATCAAGCATCCTAGGACCAGTTTCTGGATATCAGCCGTCATCAGCCAGGATAGCTTGATTTCAGTGGCATGGAGAGCATGGGACTCAAGTCTGAGCATGCCCATCCCACTCGGGGTGACAAAAGCAAAAACAACATTTGATGGACGGAATGTTGTACAATGGCAAAACATTCACCCCTAGTCACAGATCTGGGTTTAATGCATCGTTATTTTGCTGACCACACCACCCCAGTTCTGGAATGGCCATAAACAAATCAGTCTTGACCCTGTGGCTCATGGGAAGAGTCCAGCCCGAACTGCCAAGCCATGTCTTTCCAGGACCGGAATCAAGCATCCTAGGATCAGTTTCTGGCTATCAGCCGTCATCAGCCAGGATAGCTTGATTTCAGTGGCATGGCGAGCATGGGACTCACGTCTGATCATACCCATTCAAGTCGGGGTGACAAAAGCAAAAACAACAATTAATGGACAGAATTTTGCATAATGGCAAGACATTCACCCCAGTCACAGATCTGGGTTTAATCCATCATTATTTCGCTCACCACACCACTCCAGTTCAGACATGGCCATATGCAAATCTGTCTTGACCCTGTGCCTCATGGAAACAGTCCAGCCCGAACTGCCAAGCCATGTCTTTCCTGGTCCGGAATCAAGCATCCTAGGACCTGTTCCTAGCTATCAGCCGTCATCAGCCAGGATAGCTTAATTCCAGTGGCATGGAGAGCATGGGACTAACGTCTGAGCATACCCATTCCACTTTGGAGGACAAAAGCAAAAACAACAATTGATGGACGGAATGTTGCACAATGGCAAAACATTCACCCCCAGTCACAGATCTGGGTTTAATCCATCGTTATTTTGCTCACCACACCACCCCAGTTCAGACATGGCCACATGCAAATCAGTCTTGACCCTGTGCCTCATGGGAACAGTCCGGCCCGAAGTGCCAAGCCATGCCTTTCATGGACCGGAATCAAGCATCCTAGGACCCGTTTCTAGCTATCAGCCGTCATCAGCCAGGATAGCTTGATTTCAGTGGCATGGAGAGCATGGGACTCAAGTCTGAGCATACCCATCTCACTCGGGGTGACAAAAGCAAAAACAACATTTGATGGACGGAATGTTGTACAATGGCAAAACATTCACCCCCAGTCACAGATCTGGGTTTAATGCATCGTTATTTTGCTGACCACACCACCCCAGTTCTGACATGGCCATAAACAAATCAGTCTTGACCCTGTGGCTCATGGGAAGAGTCCAGCCCGAACTGCCAAGCCATGTCTTTCCAGGACCGGAATCAAGCATCCTAGGACTCGTTTCTAGCTATCAGCCATCATCAGCCAGGATAGCTTGATTTCAGTGGCATGGAGAGCATGGGACTCACGTCTGATCATACCCATTCCAGTCGGGGTGACAAAAGCAAAAACAACAATTGATGGACAGAATTTTGCATAATGGCAAAACATTCACCCCAGTCACAGATCTGGGTTTAATCCATCATTATTTCGCTCACCACACCACTCCAGTTCAGACATGGCCATATGCAAATCAGTCTTGACCCTGTGCCTCATGGAAACAGTCCAGCCCGAACTGCCAAGCCATGGTTTTCCTGGTCCGGAATCAAGCATCCTAGGACCCGTTCCTAGCTATCAGCCGTCATCAGCCAGGATAGCTTGATTCCAGTGGCATGGAGAGCATGGGTCTCACGTCTGAGCATACCCATCCCACTCGGGGTGACAAAAGCAAAAACAACATTTGATGGACGGAATGTTGCACACTTGCAAATCACTCCCCCCCAGTTACAGATCTGGGTTTAATCCATCGTTATTTTGCTCACCACACCACCCCAGTTCTGACATGGCCATATACAAATCAGTCTTGACCCTGTGCCTCATGGGAAGAGTCCAGCCCGAACTGCCAAGCCATGTCTTTCTAGGACAGTAATCAAGCATCCTAGGACCAGTTTCTGGATATCAGCCGTCATCAGCCAGGATAGCTTGATTTCAGTGGCATGGAGAGCATGGGACTCACGTCAGATCATACCCATTCCACTCGGAGTAACAAAAGCAAAAACAACAATTGATGGACAGTATTTTGCATAATGGCAAAACATTCACCCCAGTCACAGATCTGGGTTTAATCCATCATTATTTCGCTCACCACACCACTCCAGTTCAGACATGGCCATATGCAAATCAGTCTTGACCCTGTGCCTCATGGAAACAGTCCAGCCCGAACTGCCAACCCATGTCTTTCCTGGTCCGGAATCAAGCATCCTAGGGCCTGTTCCTAGCTATCAGCCGTCATCAGCCAGGATAGCTTAATTCCAGTGGCATGGAGAGCATGGGACTAACGTCTGAGCATACCCATTCCATTTTGGAGGACAAAAGCAAAAACAACTATTGATGGACGGATTGTTGCACAATGGCAAAACATTTACCCCAGTCACAGATCTGGGTTTAATCCATCATTATTTCGCTCACCACACCACTCCAGTTCAGACATGGCCATATGCAAATAAGTCTTGACCCTGTGCCTCATGGAAACAGTCCAGCCCGAACTGCCAAGCCATGTCTTTCCTGGTCCGGAATCAAGCATCCTAGGACCTGTTACTAGCTATCAGCCGTCATCAGCCAGGATAGCTTGATTCCAGTGGCATGGAGAGCATGGGTCTCACGTCTGAGCATACCCATCCCACTCGGGGTGACAAAAGCAAAAACAACATTTGATGGACGGAATGTTGCACACTTGCAAAACATTTCCCCCCAGTCACAGATCTGGGTTTAATCCATCGTTATTTTGCTCACCACACCACCCCAGTTCTGACATGGCCATATACAAATCAGTCTTGACCCTGTGCCTCATGGGAAGAGTCCAGCCCGAACTGCCAAGCCATGTCTTTGTAGGACCGTAATCAAGCATCCTAGGACCAGTTTCTGGATATCAGCCATCATCAGCCAGGATAGCTTGATTTCAGTGGCATGGAGAGCATGGGACTCACGTCAGATCATACCCATTCCACTCGGGGTAACAAAAGCAAAAAAAACAATTGATGGACAGAATGTTGCACAATGGCAAAACATTCCCCCCAGTCACAGATTTGGGTTTAATCCACTGTTATTTTGCTCACCACACCACCCCAGTTCAGACATGGCCATATGCAAATCAGTCTTGACCCTGTGCCTCATGGGAACAGTTCAGCCCGAACTGCCAAGCCATGTGTTTCCTGGACCGGAATCAAGCATCCTAGGAACGGTTTCTGGCTATCAGCCGTAATCAGCCAGGATAGCTTGATTCCAGTGGCATGGAGAGCATGGGACTCACGTGTGAATATACCCATTCCACTCTGGGGGACAAAAGCAAAAACAACTATTGATGGACGGAATGTTGCACAATGGCAAAACATTCACCCCCAGTCACAGATCTGGGTTTAATCCATCATTATTTTGCTCACCACACCACCCCAGTTCAGACATGGCCACATGCAAATCAGTCTTGACCCTGTGCCTCATGAGAACAGTCCGGCCCGAAGTGCCAAGCCATGCCTTTCATGGACCGGAATCAAGCATCCTAGGACCCGCTTCTAGCTATCAGCCGTCATCAGCCAGGATAGCTTGATTTCAGTGGCATGGAGAGCATGGGACTCAAGTCTGAGCATGCCCATCCCACTCGGGGTGACAAAAGCAAAAACAACATTTGATGGACGGAATGTTGTACAATGGCAAAACATTCACCCCTAGTCACAGATCTGGGTTTAATGCATCGTTATTTTGCTGACCACACCACCCCAGTTCTGGAATGGCCATAAACAAATCAGTCTTGACCCTGTGGCTCATGGGAAGAGTCCAGCCCGAACTGCCAAGCCATGTCTTTCCAGGACCGGAATCAAGCATCCTAGGATCAGTTTCTGGCTATCAGCCGTCATCAGCCAGGATAGCTTGATTTCAGTGGCATGGAGAGCATGGGACTCACGTCTGATCATACCCATTCCAGTCGGGGTGACAAAAGCAAAAACAACAATTAATGGACAGAATTTTGCATAATGGCAAAACATTCACCCCAGTCACAGATCTGGGTTTAATCCATCATTATTTCGCTCACCACACCACTCCAGTTCAGACATGGCCATATGCAAATCCGTCTTGACCCTGTGCCTCATGGAAACAGCCCAGCCCGAACTGCCAAGCCATGTCTTTCCTGGCTCGGAATCAAGCATCCTAGGACCTGTTCCTAGCTATCAGCCGTCATCAGCCAGGATATCTTAATTCCAGTGGCATGGAGAGCATGGGACTAACGTCTGAGCATACCCATTCCACTTTGGAGGACAAAAGCAAAAACAACAATTGATGGACGGAATGTTGCACAATGGCAAAACATTTACCCCCAGTCACAGATCTGGGTTTAATCCATCGTTATTTTGCTCACCACACCACCCCAGTTCAGACATGGCCACATGCAAATCAGTCTTGACCCTGTGCCTCATGGGAACAGTCCGGCCCGAAGTGCCAAGCCATGCCTTTCATGGACCGGAATCAAGCATCCTAGGACCCGTTTCTAGCTATCAGCCGTCATCAGCCAGGATAGCTTGATTTCAGTGGCATGGAGAGCATGGGACTCAAGTCTGAGCATACCCATCTCACTCGGGGTGACAAAAGCAAAAACAACATTTGATGGACGGAATGTTGTGCAATGGCAAAACATTCACCCCCAGTCACAGATCTGGGTTTAATGCATCGTTATTTTGCTGACCACACCACCCCAGTTCTGACATGGCCATAAACAAATCAGTCTTGACCCTGTGGCTCATGGGAAGAGTCCAGCCCGAACTGCCAAGCCATGTCTTTCCAGGACCGGAATCAAGCATCCTAGGATCAGTTTCTGGCTATCAGCCGTCATCAGCCAGGATAGCTTGATTTCAGTGGCATGGAGAGCATGGGACTCACGTCTGATCATACCCATTCCAGTCGGGGTGACAAAAGCAAAAACAACAATTAATGGACAGAATTTTGCATAATGGCAAAACATTCACCCAAGTCACAGATCTGGGTTTAATCCATCATTATTTCGCTCACCACACCACTCCAGTTCAGACATGGCCATATGCAAATCTGTCTTGACCCTGTGCCTCATGGAAACAGTCCAGCCCGAACTGCCAAGCCATGTCTTTCCTGGTCCGGATTCAAGCATCCTAGGACCCGTTCCTAGCTATCAGCCGTCATCAGCCAGGATAGCTTGATTCCAGTGGCATGGAGAGCATGGGACTCACGTCTGAGCATACCCATTCCACTTTGGAGGACAAAAGCAAAAACAACTATTGATGGACGGATTGTTGCACAATGGCAAAACATTCACCCCAGTCACAGATCTGGGTTTAATCCATCATCATTTCGCTCACCACACCACTCCAGTTCAGACATGGCCATATGCAAATCAGTCTTGACCCTGTGCCTCATGGAAACAGTCCAGCCCAAACTGCCAAGCCATGTCTTTCCTGGTCCGGAATCAAGCATCCTAGGACCCGTTCCTAGCTATCAGCCATCATCAGCCAGGATAGCTTGATTCCAGTGGCATGGAGAGCATGGGACTCACGTCTGAGCATACCCATCCCACTCGGGGTGACAAAATCAAAAACAACATTTGATGGACGGAATGTTGCACACTTGCAAAACATTCCCCCCCAGTCACAGATCTGGGTTTAATCCATCGTTATTTTGTTCACCACACCACCCCAGTTCTGACATGGCCATATACAAATCAGTCTTGACCCTGTGCCTCATGGGAAGAGTCCAGCCCGAACTGCCAAGCCATGTCTTTCTAGGACCGTAATCAAGCATCCTAGGACCAGTTTCTGGATATCAGCCGTCATCAGCCAGGATAGCTTGATTTCAGTGGCATGAAGAGCATGGGACTCACGTCAGATCATACCCATTCCACTCGGGGTAACAAAAGCAAAAAAAACAATTGATGGACAGAATGTTGCACAATGGCAAAACATTCCCCCAGTCACAGATTTGGGTTTAATCCATTGTTATTTTGCTCACCACACCACCCCAGTTCAGACATGGCCATATGCAAATCAGTCTTGACCCTGTGCCTCATGGGAACAGGTCAGCCGAACTGCCAAGCCATGTCTTTCCTGGTCCAGAATCAAGCATCCTAGGACCGGTTTCTGGCTATCAGCCGTCATCAGCCAGGATAGCTTATTTCAGTGGCATGGAGAGCATGGGACTCACGTCTGATCATACCCATTCCAGTCGGGGTGACAAAAGCAAAAACAACAATTGATGGACAGAATTTTGCATAATGGCAAAACATTCACCCCAGTCACAGATCTGGGTTTAATCCATCATTATTTCACTCACCACACCACTCCAGTTCAGACATGGCCATATGCAAATCAGTCTTGACCCTGTCCCTCATGGAAACAGTCCAGCCCGAACTGCCAAGCCATGGTTTTCCTGGTCCGGAATCAAGCATCCTAGGACCCGTTGCTAGCTATCAGCCGTCATCAGCCAGGATAGCTTGATTCCAGTGGCATGGAGAGCATGGGTCTCACGTCTGGGCATACCCATCCCACTCGGGGTGACAAAAGCAAAAACAACATTTGATGGACGGAATGTTGCACACTTGCAAATCACTCCCCCCCAGTCACAGATCTGGGTTTAATCCATCGTTATTTTGCTC
This sequence comes from Lissotriton vulgaris, assembly GCF_964263255.1. Taxonomy (NCBI): domain Eukaryota; kingdom Metazoa; phylum Chordata; class Amphibia; order Caudata; family Salamandridae; genus Lissotriton; species Lissotriton vulgaris. Next base: position 18,175 of record NW_028255170.1, read on the forward strand.
ACCACACCACCCCAGTTCTGACATGGCCATATACAAATCAGTCTTGACCCTGTGCCTCATGGGAAGGGTCCAGCCCGAACTGCCAAGCCATGTCTTTCTAGGACAGTAATCAAGCATCCTAGGACCAGTTTCTGGATATCAGCCGTCATCAGCCAGGATAGCTTGATTTCAGTGGCATGGAGAGCATGGGACTCACGTCAGATCATACCCATTACACTCGGGGTAACAAAAGCAAAAACAACAATTGATGGACAGTATTTTGCATAATGGCAAAACATTCACCCCAGTCACAGATCTGGGTTTAATCCATCATTATTTCGCTCACCACACCACTCCAGTTCAGACATGGCCATATGCAAATCAGTCTTGACCCTGTGCCTCATGGAAACAGTCCAGCCCGAACTGCCAAGCCATGTCTTTCCTGGTCCGGAATCAAGCATCCTAGGACCTGTTCCTAGCTATCAGCCGTCATCAGCCAGGATAGCTTAATTCCAGTGGCATGGAGAGCATGGGACTAACGTCTGAGCATACCCATTCCACTTTGGAGGACAAAAGCAAAAACAACTATTGATGGACGGATTGTTGCACAATGGCAAAACATTTACCCCAGTCACAGATCTGGGTTTAATCCATCATTATTTCGCTCACCACACCACTCCAGTTCAGACATGGCCATATGCAAATAGGTCTTGACCCTGTGCCTCATAGAAACAGTCCAGCCCGAACTGCCAAGCCATGTCTTTCCTGGTCCGGAATCAAGCATCCTAGGACCTGTTACTAGCTATCAGCCGTCATCAGCCAGGATAGCTTGATTCCAGTGGCATGGAGAGCATGGGTCTCACGTCTGAGCATACCCATCCCACTCGGGGTGACAAAAGCAAAAACAACATTTGATGGACGGAATGTTGCACACTTGCAAAACATTTCCCCCAGTCACAGATCTGGGTTTAATCCATCGTTATTTTGCTCACCACACCACCCCAGTTCTGACATGGCCATATACAAATCAGTCTTGACCCTGTGCCTCATGGGAAGAGTCCAGCCCGAACTGCCAAGCCATGTCTTTGTAGGACCGTAATCAAGCATCCTAGGACCAGTTTCTGGATATCAGCCATCATCAGCCAGGATAGCTTGATTTCAGTGGCATGGAGAGCATGGGACTCACGTCAGATCATACCCATTCCACTCGGGGTAACAAAAGCAAAAAAAACAATTGATGGACAGAATGTTGCACAATGGCAAAACATTCCCCCCAGTCACAGATTTGGGTTTAATCCACTGTTATTTTGCTCACCACACCACCCCAGTTCAGACATGGCCATATGCAAATCAGTCTTGACCCTGTGCCTCATGGGAACAGTTCAGCCCGAACTGCCAAGCCATGTCTTTCCTGGACCGGAATCAAGCATCCTAGGGCCGGTTTCTGGCTATCAGCCGTAATCAGCCAGGATAGCTTGATTCCAGTGGCATGGAGAGCATGGGACTCACGTGTGAGCATACCCATTCCACTCTGGGGGACAAAAGCAAAAACAACTATTGATGGACGGAATGTTGCACAATGGCAAAACATTCACCCCCAGTCACAGATCTGGGTTTAATCCATCATTATTTTGCTCACCACACCACCCCAGTTCAGACATGGCCACATGCAAATCAGTCTTGACCCTGTGCCTCATGAGAACAGTCCGGCCCGAAGTGCCAAGCCATGCCTTTCATGGACCGGAATCAAGCATCCTAGGACCTGCTTCTAACTATCAGCCGTGTTCAGCCAGGATAGCTTGATTTCAGTGGCATGGAGAGCATGGGACTCAAGTCTGAGCATGCCCATCCCACTCGGGGTGACAAAAGCAAAAACAACATTTGATGGACGGAATGTTGTACAATGGCAAAACATTCACCCCTAGTCACAGATCTGGGTTTAATGCATCGTTATTTTGCTCACCACACCACCCCAATTCTGACATGGCCATAAACAGATCAGTCTTGACCCTGTGGCTCATGGGAAGAGTCCAGCCCGAACTGCCAAGCCATGTCTTTCCAGGACCGGAATCAAGCATCCTAGGATCAGTTTCTGGCTATCAGCCGTCATCAGCCAGGATAGCTTGATTTCATTGGCATGGAGAGCATGGGACTCACGTCTGATCATACCCATTCCAGTCGGGGTGACAAAAGCAAAAACAACAATTGATGGACAGAATTTTGCATAATGGCAAAACATTCCCCCCAGTCACAGATTTGGGTTTAATCCATTGTTATTTTGCTCATCACACCACCCCAGTTCAGACATGGCCATATGCAAATCAGTCTTGACCCTGTGCCTCATGGGAACAGTTCAGCCCAAACTGCCAAGCCAAGTCTTCCCTGGACCGCAATCAAGCATCCTAGGACCGGTTTCTGGCTATCAGCCGTAATCAGCCAGGATAGCTTGATTCCAGTGGCATGGAGAGCATGGGACTCACGTCTGAGCATACCCATTCCACTTTGGAGGACAAAAGCAAAAACAACTATTGATGGACGGATTGTTGCACTATGGCAAAACATTCACCACAGTCACAGATCTGGGTTTAATCCATCATTATTTCGCTCACCACACTACTCCAGTTCAGGCATGGCCATATGCAAATAAGTCTTGACCCTGTGCCTCATGGAAACAGTCCAGCCCGAACTGCCAAGCCATGTCTTTCCTGGTCCGGAATCAAGCATCCTAGGACCTGTTACTAGCTATCAGCCGTCATCAGCCAGGATAGCTTGATTCCAGTGGCATGGAGAGCATGGGTCTCACGTCTGAGCATACCCATCCAACTCGGGGTGACAAAAGCAAAAACAACATTTGATGGACGGAATGTTGCACACTTGCAAAACATTTCCCCCCAGTCACAGATCTGGGTTTAATCCATCGTTATTTTGCTCACCACACCACCCCAGTTCTGACATGGCCATATACAAATCAGTCTTGACCCTGTGCCTCATGGGAAGAGTCCAGCCCGAACTGCCAAGCCATGTCTTTGTAGGACCGTAATCAAGCATCCTAGGACCAGTTTCTGGATATCAGCCATCATCAGCCAGGATAGCTTGATTTCAGTGGCATGGAGAGCATGGGACTCACGTCAGATCATACCCATTCCACTCGGGGTATCAAAAGCAAAAAAAACAATTGATGGACAGAATGTTGCACAATGGCAAAACATTACCCCCAGTCACAGATTTGGGTTTAATCCACTGTTATTTTGCTCACCACACCACCCCAGTTCAGACATGGCCATATGCAAATCAGTCTTGACCCTGTGCCTCATGGGAACAGTTCAGCCCGAACTGCCAAGCCATGTCTTTCCTGAACCGGAATCAAGCATCCTAGGACCGGTTTCTGGCTATCAGCCGTAATCAGCCAGGATAGCTTGATTCCAGTGGCATGGAGAGCATGGGACTCACGTGTGAGCATACCCATTCCACTCTGGGGGACAAAAGCAAAAACAACTATTGATGGACGGAATGTTGCACAATGGCAAAACATTCACCCCCAGTCACAGATCTGGGTTTAATCCATCATTATTTTGCTCACCACACCACCCCAGTTCAGACATGGCCACATGCAAATCAGTCTTGACCCTGTGCCTCATGAGAACAGTCCGGCCCGAAGTGCCAAGCCATGCCTTTCATGGACCGGAATCAAGCATCCTAGGACCCGCTTCTAGCTATCAGCCGTCATAAGCCAGGATAGCTTGATTTCAGTGGCATGGAGAGCATGGGACTCAAGTCTGAGCATGCCCATCCCACTCGGGGTGACAAAAGCAAAAACAACATTTGATGGACGGAATGTTGTACAATGGCAAAACATTCACCCCTAGTCATAGATCTGGGTTTAATGCATCGTTATTTTGCTCACCACACCACCCCAATTCTGACATGGCCATAAACAGATCAGTCTTGACCCTGTGGCTCATGGGAAGAGTCCAGCCCGAACTGCCAAGCCATGTCTTTCCAGGACCGGAATCAAGCATCCTAGGATCAGTTTCTGGCTATCAGCCGTCATCAGCCAGGATAGCTTAATTTCAGTGGCATGGAGAGCATGGGACTCACGTCTGATCATACCCATTCCAGTCGGGGTGACAAAAGCAAAAACAACAATTAATGGACAGAATTTTGCATAATGGCAAAACATTCACCCCAGTCACAGATCTGGGTTTAATCCATCATTATTTCGCTCACCACACCACTCCAGTTCAGACATGGCCATATGCAAATCTGTCTTGACCCTGTGCCTCATGGAAACTGTCCAGCCCGAACTGCCAAGCCATGTCTTTCCTGGTCCGGATTCAAGCATCCTAGGACCCGTTCCTAGCTATCAGCCGTCATCAGCCAGGATAGCTTGATTCCAGTGGCATGGAGAGCATGGGACTCACGTCTGAGCATACCCATTCCACTTTGGAGGACAAAAGCAAAAACAACTATTGATGGACGGATTGTTGCACAATGGCAAAACATTCACCCCAGTCACAGATCTGGGTTTAATCCATCATCATTTCGCTCACCACACCACTCCAGTTCAGACATGGCCATATGCAAATCAGTCTTGACCCTGTGCCTCATGGAAACAGTCCAGCCGGAACTGCCAAGCCATGTCTTTCCTGGTCCGGAATCAAGCATCCTACGACCCGTTCCTAGCTATCAGCCATCATCAGCCAGGATAGCTTGATTCCAGTGGCATGGAGAGCATGGGACTCACGTCTGAGCATACCCATCCCACTCGGGGTGACAAAATCAAAAACAACATTTGATGGACGGAATGTTGCACACTTGCAAAACATTCCCCCCCAGTCACAGATCTGGGTTTAATCCATCGTTATTTTGTTCATCACACCACCCCAGTTCTGACATGGCCATATACAAATCAGTCTTGACCCTGTGCCTCATGGGAAGAGTCCAGCCCGAACTGCCAAGCCATGTCTTTCTAGGACCGTAATCAAGCATCCTAGGACCAGTTTCTGGATATCAGCCGTCATCAGCCAGGATAGCTTGATTTCAGTGGCATGGAGAGCATGGGACTCACGTCAGATCATACCCATTCCATTTGGGGTAACAAAAGCAAAAAAAACAATTGATGGACAGAATGTTGCACAATGGCAAAACATTCGGCCCAGTCACAGATTTGGGTTTAATCCATTGTTATTTTGCTCACCACACCACCCCAGTTCAGACATGGCCATATGCAAATCAGTCTTGACCCTGTGCCTCATGGGAACAGTTCAGCCCGAACTGCCAAGCCATGTCTTTCCTGGACCAGAATCAAGCATCCTAGGACCGGTTTCTGGCTATCAGCCGTAATCAACCAGGATAGCTTGATTCCAGTGGCATGGAGAGCATGGGACTCATGTCTGAGTATACCCATTCCACTCTGGGGGACAAAAGCAAAAACAACTATTGATGGACGGAATGTTGCACAATGGCAAAACATTCACCCCCAGTCACAGATCTGGGTTTAATCCATCATTATTTTGCTCACCACACCACCCCAGTTCAGACATGGCCACATGCAAATCAGTCTTGACCCTGTGCCTCATGAGAACAGTCCGGCCCGAAGTGCCAAGCCATGCGTTTCATGGACCGGAATCAAGCATCCTAGGACTCGTTTCTAGCTATCAGCCGTCATCAGCCAGGATAGCTTATTTCAGTGGCATGGAGAGCATGGGACTAACGTCTGATCATACCCATTCCAGTCGGGGTGACAAAAGCAAAAACAACAATTGATGGACAGAATTTTGCATAATGGCAAAACATTCACCCCAGTCACAGATCTGGGTTTAATCCATCATTATTTCGCTCACCACACCACTCCAGTTCAGACATGGCCATATGCAAATCAGTCTTGACCCTGTGCCTCATGGAAACAGTCCAGCCCGAACTGCCAAGCCATGGTTTTCCTGGTCCGGAATCAAGCATCCTAGGACCCGTTCCTAGCTATCAGCCATCATCAGCCAGGATAGCTTGATTCCAGTGGCATGGAGAGCATGGGTCTCACGTCTGAGCATACCCATCCCACTCGGGGTGACAAAAGCAAAAACAACATTTGATGGACGGAATGTTGCACACTTGCAAATCACTCCCCCCCAGTCACAGATCTGGGTTTAATCCATCGTTATTTTGCTCACCACACCACCCCAGTTCTGACATGGCCATATACAAATCAGTCTTGACCCTGTGCCTCATGGGAAGAGTCCAGCCCGAACTGCCAAGCCATGTCTTTCTAGGACAGTAATCAAGCATCCTAGGACCAGTTTCTGGATATCAGCCGTCATCAGTCAGGATAGCTTGATTTCAGTGGCATGGAGAGCATGGGACTCACGTCAGATCATACCCATTCCACTCGGGGTAACAAAAGCAAAAACAACAATTGATGGACAGTATTTTGCATAATGGCAAAACATTCACCCCAGTCACAGATCTGGGTTTAATCCATCATTATTTCGCTCACCACACCACTCCAGTTCAGACATGGCCATATGCAAATCAGTCTTGACCCTGTGCCTCATGGAAACAGTCCAGCCCGAACTGCCAAGCCATGTCTTTCCTGGTCCGGAATCAAGCATCCTAGGACCTGTTCCTAGCTATCAGCCGTCATCAGCCAGGATAGCTTAATTCCAGTGGCATGGAGAGCATGGGACTAACGTCTGAGCATACCCATTCCACTTTGGAGGACAAAAGCAAAAACAACTATTGATGGACGGATTGTTGCACAATGGCAAAACATTTACCCCAGTCACAGATCTGGGTTTAATCCATCATTATTTCGCTCACCACACCACTCCAGTTCAGACATGGCCATATGCAAATAAGTCTTGACCCTGTGCCTCATGGAAACAGTCCAGCCCAAACTGCCAAGCCATGTCTTTCCTGGTCCGGAATCAAGCATCCTAGGACCTTTTACTAGCTATCAGCCGTCATCAGCCAGGATAGCTTGATTCCAGTGGCATGGAGAGCATGGGTCTCACGTCTGAGCATACCCATCCCACTCGGGGTGACAAAAGCAATAACAACATTTGATGGGCGGAATGTTGCACACTTGCAAAACATTTCCCCCCAGTCACAGATCTGGGTTTAATCCATCATTATTTTGCTCACCACACCACCCCAGTTCTGACATGGCCATATACAAATCAGTCTTGACCCTGTGCCTCATGGGAAGAGTCCAGCCCGAACTGCCAAGCCATGTCTTTGTAGGACCGTAATCAAGCATCCTAGGACCAGTTTCTGGATATCAGCCATCATCAGCCAGGATAGCTTGATTTCAGTGGCATGGAGAGCATGGGACTCACGTCAGATCATACCCATTCCACTCGGGGTAACAAAAGCAAAAAAAACAATTGATGGACAGAATGTTGCACAATGGCAAAACATTCCCCCCAGTCACAGATTTGGGTTTAATCCACTGTTATGTTGCTCACCACACCACCCCAGTTCAGACATGGCCATATGCAAATCAGTCTTGACCCTGTGCCTCATGGGAACAGTTCAGCCCGAACTGCCAAGCCATGTGTTTCCTGGACCGGAATCAAGCATCCTAGGACCGGTTTCTGGCTATCAGCCGTAATCAGCCAGGATAGCTTGATTCCAGTGGCATGGCGAGCATGGGACTCAAGTCTGAGCATGCCCATCCCACTCGGGGTGACAAAAGCAAAAACAACATTTGATGGACGGAATGTTGTACAATGGCAAAACATTCACCCCTAGTCACAGATCTGTGTTTAATGCATCGTTATTTTGCTGACCACACCACCCCAGTTCTGACATGGCCATAAACAAATCAGTCTTGACCCTGTGGCTCATGGAAAGAGTCCAGCCCGAACTGCCAAGCCATGTCTTTCCAGGACCGGAATCAAGCATCCTAGGATCAGTTTCTGGCTATCAGCCGTCATCAGCCAGGATAGCTTGATTTCAGTGGCATGGAGAGCATGGGACTCACGTCTGATCATACCCATTCCAGTCGAGGTGACAAAAGCAAAAACAACAATTAATGGACAGAATTTTGCATAATGGCAAAACATTCACACCAGTCACAGATCTGGGTTTAATCCATCATTATTTTGCTCACCACACCACTCCAGTTCAGACATGGCCATATGCAAATCTGTCCTGACCCTGTGCCTCATGGAAACAGTCCAGCCCGAACTGCCAAGCCATGTCTTTCCTGGTCCGGAATCAAGCATCCTAGGACCTGTTCCTTGCTATCAGCCGTCATCAGCCAGGATAGCTTAATTCCAGTGGCATGGAGAGCATGGGACTAACGTCTGAGCATACCCATTCCACTTTGGAGGACAAAAGCAAAAACAACAATTGATGGACGGAATGTTGCACAATGGCAAAACATTCACCCCCAGTCACAGATCTGGGTTTAATCCATCGTTATTTTGCTCACCACACCACCCCAGTTCAGACATGGCCACATGCAAATCAGTCTTGACCCTGTGCCTCATGGGAACAGTCCGGCCCGAAGTGCCAAGCCATGCCTTTCGTGGACCGGAATCAAGCATCCTAGGACCCGTTTCTAGCTATCAGCCGTCATCAGCCAGGATCGCTTGATTTCAGTGGCATGGAGAGCATGGGACTCAAGTCTGAGCATACCCTTCTCACTCGGGGTGACAAAAGCAAAAACAACATTTGATGGACGGAATGTTGTACAATGGCAAAACATTCACCCCCAGTCACAGATCTGGGTTTAATGCATCGTTATTTTGCTGACCACACCACCCCAGTTCTGACATGGCCATAAACAAATCAGTCTTGACCCTGTGGCTCATGGGAAGAGTCCAGCCCGAACTGCCAAGCCATGTCTTTCCAGGACCGGAATCAAGCATCCTAGAATCAGTTTCTGGCTATCAGCCGTCATCAGCGAGGATAGCTTGATTTCAGTGGCATGGAGAGCATGGGACTCACGTCTGATCATACCCATTCCAGTCGGGGTGACAAAAGCAAAAACAACAATTAATGGACAGAATTTTGCATAATGGCAAAACATTCACCCCAGTCACAGATCTGGGTTTAATCCATCATTATTTCGCTCACCACACCACTCCAGTTCAGACATGGCCATATGCAAATCTGTCTTGACCCTGTGCCTCATGGAAACAGTCCAGCCCGAACTGCCAAGCCATGTCTTTCCTGGTCCGGATTCAAGCATCCTAGGACCCGTTCCTAGCTATCAGCCGTCATCAGCCAGGATAGCTTGATTCCAGTGGCATGGAGAGCATGGGACTCACGTCTGAGCATACCCATTCCACTTTGGAGGACAAAAGCAAAAACAACTATTGATGGACGGATTGTTGCACAATGGCAAAACATTCACCCCAGTCACAGATCTGGGTTTAATCCATCATCATTTCGCTCACCACACCACTCCAGTTCAGACATGGCCATATGCAAATCAGTCTTGACCCTGTGCCTCATGGAAACAGTCCAGCCCGAACTGCCAAGCCATGTCTTTCCTGGTCCGGAATCAAGCATCCTAGGACCCGTTCCTAGCTATCAGCCATCATCAGCCAGGATAGCTTGATTCCAGTGGCATGGAGAGCATGGGACTCACGTCTGAGCATACCCATCCCACTCGGGGTGACAAAATCAAAAACAACATTTGATGGACGGAATGTTGCACACTTGCAAAACATTCCCCCCCAGTCACAGATCTGGGTTTAATCCATCGTTATTTTGTTCACCACACCACCCCAGTTCTGACATGGCCATATACAAATCAGTCTTGACCCTGTGCCTCATGGGAAGAGTCCAGCCCGAACTGCCAAGCCATGTCTTTCTAGGACCGTAATCAAGCATCCTAGGACCAGTTTCTGGATATCAGCCGTCATCAGCCAGGATAGCTTGATTTCAGTGGCATGGAGAGCATGGGACTCACGTCAGATCATACCCATTCCACTCTGGGGGACAAAAGCAAAAACAACTATTGATGGACGGAATGTTGCACAATGGCAAAACATTCACCCCCAGTCACAGATCTGGGTTTAATCCATCATTATTTTGCTCACCACACCACCCCAGTTCAGACATGGCCACATGCAAATCAGTCTTGACCCTGTGCCTCATGAGAACAGTCCGGCCCGAAGTGCCAAGCCATGCGTTTCATGGACCGGAATCAAGCATCCTAGGACTCGTTTCTAGCTATCAGCCGTCATCAGCCAGGATAGCTTATTTCAGTGGCATGGAGAGCATGGGACTCACGTCTGATCATACCCATTCCAGTCGGGGTGACAAAAGCAAAAACAACAATTGATGGACAGAATTTTGCATAATGGCAAAACATTCACCCCAGTCACAGATCTGGGTTTAATCCATCATTATTTCGCTCACCACACCACTCCAGTTCAGACATGGCCATATGCAAATCAGTCTTGACCCTGTGCCTCATGGAAACAGTCCAGCCCGAACTGCCAAGCCATGGTTTTCCTGGTCCGGAATCAAGCATCCTAGGACCCGTTCCTAGCTATCAGCCGTCATCAGCCAGGATAGCTTGATTCCAGTGGCATGGAGAGCATGGGTCTCACGTCTGAGCATACCCATCCCACTCGGGGTGACAAAAGCAAAAACAACATTTGATGGACGGAATGTTGCACACTTGCAAATCACTCCCCCCCAGTCACAGATCTGGGTTTAATCCATCGTTATTTTGCTCACCACACCACCCCAGTTCTGACATGGCCATATACAAATCAGTCTTGACCCTGTGCCTCATGGGAAGAGTCCAGCCCGAACTGCCAAGCCATGTCTTTCTAGGACAGTAATCAAGCATCCTAGGACCTGTTTCTGGATATCAGCCGTCATCAGCCAGGATAGCTTGATTTCAGTGGCATGGAGAGCATGGGACTCACGTCAGATCATACCCATTCCACTCGGAGTAACAAAAGCAAAAACAACAATTGATGGACAGTATTTTGCATAATGGCAAAACATTCACCCCAGTCACAGATCTGGGTTTAATCCATCACTATTTCGCTCACCACACCACTCCAGTTCAGACATGGCCATATGCAAATCAGTCTTGACCCTGTGCCTCATGGAAACAGTCCAGCCCGAACTGCCAAGCCATGTCTTTCCTGGTCCGGCATCAAGCATCCTAGGACCTGTTCCTAGCTATCAGCCGTCATCAGCCAGGATAGCTTAATTCCAGTGGCATGGAGAGCATGGGACTAACGTCTGAGCATACCCATTCCACTTTGGAGGACACAAGCAAAAACAACTATTGATTGATGGATTGTTGCACAATGGCAAAACATTTACCCCAGTCACAGATCTGGGTTTAATCCATCATTATTTCGCTCACCACACCACTCCAGTTCAGACATGGCCATATGCAAATAAGTCTTGACCCTGTGCCTCATCGAAACAGTCCAGCCCGAACTGCCAAGCCATGTCTTTCCTGGTCCGGAATCAAGCATCCTAGGACCTGTTACTAGCTATCAGCCGTCATCAGCCAGGATAGCTTGATTCCAGTGGCATGGAGAGCATGGGTCTCACGTCTGAGCATACCCATCCCACTCGGGGTGACAAAAGCAAAAACAACATTTGATGGGCGCAATGTTGCACACTTGCAAAACATTTCCCCCCAGTCACAGATCTGGGTTTAATCCATCGTTATTTTGCTCACCACACCACCCCAGTTCTGACATGGCCATATACAAATCAGTCTTGACCCTGTGCCTCATGGGAAGAGTCCAGCCCGAACTGCCAAGCCATGTCTTTGTAGGACCGTAATCAAGCATCGTAGGACCAGTTTCTGGATATCAGCCATCATCAGCCAGGATAGCTTGATTTCAGTGGCATGGAGAGCATGGGACTCACGTCAGATCATACCCATTCCACTCGGGGTAACAAAAGCAAAAAAAACAATTGATGGACAGAATGTTGCACAATGGCAAAACATTCCCCCCAGTCACAGATTTGGGTTTAATCCACTGTTATTTTGCTCACCACACCACCCCAGTTCAGACATGGCCATATGCAAATCAGTCTTGACCCTGTGCCTCATGGGAACAGTTCAGCCCGAACTGCCAAGCCATGTGTTTCCTGGACCGGAATCAAGCATCCTAGGACTGGTTTCTGGCTATCAGCCGTAATCAGCCAGGATAGCTTGATTCCAGTGGCATGGAGAGCATGGGACTCACGTGTGAGCATACCCATTCCACTCTGGGGGACAAAAGCAAAAACAACTATTGATGGACGGAATTGCACAATGGCAAAACATTCACCCCCAGTCACAGATCTGGGTTTAATCCATCATTATTTTGCTCACCACACCACCCCAGTTCAGACATGGCCACATGCAAATCAGTCTTGACCCTGTGCCTCATGAGAACAGTCCGGCCCGAAGTGCCAAGCCATGCCTTTCATGGACCGGAATCAAGCATCCTAGGACCCGCTTCTAGCTATCAGCCGTCATCAGCCAGGATAGCTTGATTTCAGTGGCATGGAGAGCATGGGACTCAAGTCTGAGCATGCCCATCCCACTCGGGGTGACAAAAGCAAAAACAACATTTGATGGCCGGAATGTTTTACAATGGCAAAACATTCACCCCTAGTCACAGATCTGGGTTTAATGCATCGTTATTTTGCTGACCACACCACCCCAGTTCTGACATGGCCATAAACAAATCAGTCTTGACCCTGTGGCTCATGGGAAGAGTCCAGCCCGAACTGCCAAGCCATGTCTTTCCAGGACCGGAATCAAGCATCCTAGGATCAGTTTCTGGCTATCAGCCGTCATCAGCCAGGATAGCTTGATTTCAGTGGCATGGCGAGCATGGGACTCACGTCTGATCATACCCATTCCAGTCGGGGTGACAAAAGCAAAAACAACAATTGATGGACAGAATTTTGCATAATGGCAAAACATTCACCCCAGTCACAGATCTGGGTTTAATCCATCATTATTTCGCTCACCACACCACTCCAGTTCAGACATGGCCATATGCAAATCAGTCTTGACCCTGTGCCTCATGGAAACAGTCCAGCCCGAACTGCCAAGCCATGGTTTTCCTGGTCCGGAATCAAGCATCCTAGGACCCGTTCCTAGCTATCAGCCGTCATCAGCCAGGATAGCTTGATTCCAGTGGCATGGAGAGCATGGGTCTCACGTCTGAGCATACCCATCCCACTCGGGGTGACAAAAGCAAAAACAACATTTGATGGACGGAATGTTGCACACTTGCAAATCACTCCCCCCCAGTCACAGATCTGGGTTTAATCCATCGTTATTTTGCTCACCACACCACCCCAGTTCTGACATGGCCATATACAAATCAGTCTTGACCCTGTGCCTCATGGGAAGAGTCCAGCCCGAACTGCCAAGCCATGTCTTTCTAGGACAGTAATCAAGCATCCTAGGACCAGTTTCTGGATATCAGTCGTCATCAGCCAGGATAGCTTGATTTCAGTGGCATGGAGAGCATGGGACTCACGTCAGATCATACCCATTCCACTCGGAGTAACAAAAGCAAAAACAACAATTGATGGACAGTATTTTGCATAATGGCAAAACATTCACCCCAGTCACAGATCTGGGTTTAATCCATCATTATTTCGCTCACCACACCACTCCAGTTCAGACATGGCCATATGCAAATCAGTCTTGACCCTGTGCCTCATGGAAACAGTCCAGCCCGAACTGCCAACCCATGTCTTTCCTGGTCCGGAATCAAGCATCCTAGGACCTGTTCCTAGCTATCAGCCGTCATCAGCCAGGATAGCTTAATTCCAGTGGCATGGAGAGCATGGGACTAACGTCTGAGCATACCCATTCCACTTTGGAGGACAAAAGCAAAAACAACTATTGATGGACGGATTGTTGCACAATGGCAAAACATTTACCCCAGTCACAGATCTGGGTTTAATCCATCATTATTTCGCTCACCACACCACTCCAGTTCAGACATGGCCATATGCAAATAAGTCTTGACCCTGTGCCTCATGGAAACAGTCCAGCCCGAACTGCCAAGCCATGTCTTTCCTGGTCCGGAATCAAGCATCCTAGGACCTGTTACTAGCTATCAGCCGTCATCAGCCAGGATAGCTTGATTCCAGTGGCATGGAGAGCATGGGTCTCACGTCTGAGCATACCCATCCCACTCGGGGTGACAAAAGCAAAAACAACATTTGATGGACGGAATGTTGCACACTTGCAAAACATTTCCCCCCAGTCACAGATCTGGGTTTAATCCATCGTTATTTTGCTCACCACACCTCCCCAGTTCTGACATGGCCATATACAAATCAGTCTTGACCCTGTGCCTCATGGGAAGAGTCCAGCCCGAACTGCCAAGCCATGTCTTTGTAGGACCGTAATCAAGCATCCTAGGACCAGTTTCTGGATATCAGCCATCATCAGCCAGGATAGCTTGATTTCAGTGGCATGGAGAGCATAGGACTCACGTCAGATCATACCCATTCCACTCGGGGTAACAAAAGCAAAAAAAACAATTGATGGACAGAATGTTGCACAATGGCAAAACATTCCCCCCAGTCACAGATTTGGGTTTAATCCACTGTTATTTTGCTCACCACACCACCCCAGTTCAGACATGGCCATATGCAAATCAGTCTTGACCCTGTGCCTCATGGGAACAGTTCAGCCCGAACTGCCAAGCCATGTGTTTCCTGGACCGGAATCAAGCATCCTAGGACCGGTTTCTGGCTATCAGCCGTAATCAGCCAGGATAGCTTGATTCCAGTGGCATGGAGAGCATGGGACTCACGTGTGAGCATACCCATTCCACTCTGGGGGACAAAAGCAAAAACAACTATTGATGGACGGAATGTTGCACAATGGCAAAACATTCACCCCCAGTCACAGATCTGGGTTTAATCCATCATTATTTTGCTCACCACACCACCCCAGTTCAGACATGGCCACATGCAAATCAGTCTTGACCCTGTGCCTCATGAGAACAGTCCGGCCCGAAGTGCCAAGCCATGCCTTTCATGGACCGGAATCAAGCATCCTAGGACCCGCTTCTAGCTATCAGCCGTCATCAGCCAGGATAGCTTGATTTCAGTGGCATGGAGAGCATGGGACTCAAGTCTGAGCATGCCCATCCCACTCGGGGTGACAAAAGCAAAAACAACATTTGATGGACGGAATGTTGTACAATGGCAAAACATTCACCCCTAGTCACAGATCTGGGTTTAATGCATCGTTATTTTGCTGACCACACCACCCCAGTTCTGGAATGGCCATAAACAAATCAGTCTTGACCCTGTGGCTCATGGGAAGAGTCCAGCCCGAACTGCCAAGCCATGTCTTTCCAGGACCGGAATCAAGCATCCTAGGATCAGTTTCTGGCTATCAGCCGTCATCAGCCAGGATAGCTTGATTTCAGTGGCATGGAGAGCATGGGACTCACGTCTGATCATACCCATTCCAGTCGGGGTGACAAAAGCAAAAACAACAATTAATGGACAGAATTTTGCATAATGGCAAAACATTCACCCCAGTCACAGATCTGGGTTTAATCCATCATTATTTCGCTCACCACACCACTCCAGTTCAGACATGGCCATATGCAAATCTGTCTTGACCCTGTGCCTCATGGAAACAGTCCAGCCCGAACTGCCAGTGGCATGGAGAGCATGGGTCTCACGTCTGAGCATACCCATCCCACTCGGGGTGACAAAAGCAAAAACAACATTTGATGGGCGCAATGTTGCACACTTGCAAAACATTTCCCCCCAGTCACAGATCTGGGTTTAATCCATCGTTATTTTGCTCACCACACCACCCCAGTTCTGACATGGCCATATACAAATCAGTCTTGACCCTGTGCCTCATGGGAAGAGTCCAGCCCGAACTGCCAAGCCATGTCTTTGTAGGACCGTAATCAAGCATCGTAGGACCAGTTTCTGGATATCAGCCATCATCAGCCAGGATAGCTTGATTTCAGTGGCATGGAGAGCATGGGACTCACGTCAGATCATACCCATTCCACTCGGGGTAACAAAAGCAAAAAAAACAATTGATGGACAGAATGTTGCACAATGGCAAAACATTCCCCCCAGTCACAGATTTGGGTTTAATCCACTGTTATTTTGCTCACCACACCACCCCAGTTCAGACATGGCCATATGCAAATCAGTCTTGACCCTGTGCCTCATGGGAACAGTTCAGCCCGAACTGCCAAGCCATGTGTTTCCTGGACCGGAATCAAGCATCCTAGGACTGGTTTCTGGCTATCAGCCGTAATCAGCCAGGATAGCTTGATTCCAGTGGCATGGAGAGCATGGGACTCACGTGTGAGCATACCCATTCCACTCTGGGGGACAAAAGCAAAAACAACTATTGATGGACGGAATTGCACAATGGCAAAACATTCACCCCCAGTCACAGATCTGGGTTTAATCCATCATTATTTTGCTCACCACACCACCCCAGTTCAGACATGGCCACATGCAAATCAGTCTTGACCCTGTGCCTCATGAGAACAGTCCGGCCCGAAGTGCCAAGCCATGCCTTTCATGGACCGGAATCAAGCATCCTAGGACCCGCTTCTAGCTATCAGCCGTCATCAGCCAGGATAGCTTGATTTCAGTGGCATGGAGAGCATGGGACTCAAGTCTGAGCATGCCCATCCCACTCGGGGTGACAAAAGCAAAAACAACATTTGATGGCCGGAATGTTTTACAATGGCAAAACATTCACCCCTAGTCACAGATCTGGGTTTAATGCATCGTTATTTTGCTGACCACACCACCCCAGTTCTGACATGGCCATAAACAAATCAGTCTTGACCCTGTGGCTCATGGGAAGAGTCCAGCCCGAACTGCCAAGCCATGTCTTTCCAGGACCGGAATCAAGCATCCTAGGATCAGTTTCTGGCTATCAGCCGTCATCAGCCAGGATAGCTTGATTTCAGTGGCATGGCGAGCATGGGACTCACGTCTGATCATACCCATTCCAGTCGGGGTGACAAAAGCAAAAACAACAATTAATGGACAGAATTTTGCATAATGGCAAAACATTCACCCCAGTCACAGATCTGGGTTTAATCCATCATTATTTCGCTCACCACACCACTCCAGTTCAGACATGGCCATATGCAAATCTGTCTTGACCCTGTGCCTCATGGAAACAGTCCAGCCCGAACTGCCAAGCCATGTCTTTCCTGGTCCGGAATCAAGCATCCTAGGACCTGTTCCTAGCTATCAGCCGTCATCAGCCAGGATAGCTTAATTCCAGTGGCATGGAGAGCATGGGACTAACGTCTGAGCATACCCATTCCACTTTGGAGGACAAAAGCAAAAACAACAATTGATGGACGGAATGTTGCACAATGGCAAAACATTCACCCCCAGTCACAGATCTGGGTTTAATCCATCGTTATTTTGCTCACCACACCACCCCAGTTCAGACATGGCCACATGCAAATCAGTCTTGACCCTGTGCCTCATGGGAACAGTCCGGCCCGAAGTGCCAAGCCATGCCTTTCATGGACCGGAATCAAGCATCCTAGGACCCGTTTCTAGCTATCAGCCGTCATCAGCCAGGATAGCTTGATTTCAGTGGCATGGAGAGCATGGGACTCAAGTTTGAGCATACCCATCTCACTCGGGGTGACAAAAGCAAAAACAACATTTGATGGACGGAATGTTGTGCAATGGCAAAACATTCACCCCCAGTCACAGATCTGGGTTTAATGCATCGTTATTTTGCTGACCACACCACCCCAGTTCTGACATGGCCATAAACAAATCAGTCTTGACCCTGTGGCTCATGGGAAGAGTCCAGCCCGAACTGCCAAGCCATGTCTTTCCAGGACCGGAATCAAGCATCCTAGGACTCGTTTCTAGCTATCAGCCGTCATCAGCCAGGATAGCTTGATTTCAGTGGCATGGAGAGCATGGGACTCACGTCTGATCATACCCATTCCAGTCGGGGTGACAAAAGCAAAAACAACAATTGATGGACAGAATTTTGCATAATGGCAAAACATTCACCCCAGTCACAGATCTGGGTTTAATCCATCATTATTTCGCTCACCACACCACTCCAGTTCAGACATGGCCATATGCAAATCAGTCTTGACCCTGTGCCTCATGGAAACAGTCCAGCCCGAACTGCCAAGCCATGGTTTTCCTGGTCCGGAATCAAGCATCCTAGGACCCGTTCCTAGCTATCAGCCGTCATCAGCCAGGATAGCTTGATTCCAGTGGCATGGAGAGCATGGGTCTCACGTCTGAGCATACCCATCCCACTCGGGGTGACAAAAGCAAAAACAACATTTGATGGACGGAATGTTGCACACTTGCAAATCACTCCCCCCCAGTCACAGATCTGGGTTTAATCCATCGTTATTTTGCTCACCACACCACCCCAGTTCTGACATGGCCATATACAAATCAGTCTTGACCCTGTGCCTCATGGGAAGAGTCCAGCCCGAACTGCCAAGCCATGTCTTTCTAGGACAGTAATCAAGCATCCTAGGACCAGTTTCTGGATATCAGTCGTCATCAGCCAGGATAGCTTGATTTCAGTGGCATGGAGAGCATGGGACTCACGTCAGATCATACCCATTCCACTCGGAGTAACAAAAGCAAAAACAACAATTGATGGACAGTATTTTGCATAATGGCAAAACATTCACCCCAGTCACAGATCTGGGTTTAATCCATCATTATTTCGCTCACCACACCACTCCAGTTCAGACATGGCCATATGCAAATCAGTCTTGACCCTGTGCCTCATGGAAACAGTCCAGCCCGAACTGCCAACCCATGTCTTTCCTGGTCCGGAATCAAGCATCCTAGGACCTGTTCCTAGCTATCAGCCGTCATCAGCCAGGATAGCTTAATTCCAGTGGCATGGAGAGCATGGGACTAACGTCTGAGCATACCCATTCCACTTTGGAGGACAAAAGCAAAAACAACTATTGATGGACGGATTGTTGCACAATGGCAAAACATTTACCCCAGTCACAGATCTGGGTTTAATCCATCATTATTTCGCTCACCACACCACTCCAGTTCAGACATGGCCATATGCAAATAAGTCTTGACCCTGTGCCTCATGGAAACAGTCCAGCCCGAACTGCCAAGCCATGTCTTTCCTGGTCCGGAATCAAGCATCCTAGGACCTGTTACTAGCTATCAGCCGTCATCAGCCAGGATAGCTTGATTCCAGTGGCATGGAGAGCATGGGTCTCACGTCTGAGCATACCCATCCCACTCGGGGTGACAAAAGCAAAAACAACATTTGATGGACGGAATGTTGCACACTTGCAAAACATTTCCCCCCAGTCACAGATCTGAGTTTAATCCATCGTTATTTTGCTCACCACACCTCCCCAGTTCTGACATGGCCATATACAAATCAGTCTTGACCCTGTGCCTCATGGGAAGAGTCCAGCCCGAACTGCCAAGCCATGTCTTTGTAGGACCGTAATCAAGCATCCTAGGACCAGTTTCTGGATATCAGCCATCATCAGCCAGGATAGCTTGATTTCAGTGGCATGGAGAGCATAGGACTCACGTCAGATCATACCCATTCCACTCGGGGTAACAAAAGCAAAAAAAACAATTGATGGACAGAATGTTGCACAATGGCAAAACATTCCCCCCAGTCACAGATTTGGGTTTAATCCACTGTTATTTTGCTCACCACACCACCCCAGTTCAGACATGGCCCTATGCAAATCAGTCTTGACCCTGTGCCTCATGGGAACAGTTCAGCCCGAACTGCCAAGCCATGTGTTTCCTGGACCGGAATCAAGCATCCTAGGACCGGTTTCTGGCTATCAGCCGTAATCAGCCAGGATAGCTTGATTCCAGTGGCATGGAGAGCATGGGACTCACGTGTGAGCATACCCATTCCACTCTGGGGGACAAAAGCAAAAACAACTATTGATGGACGGAATGTTGCACAATGGCAAAACATTCACCCCCAGTCACAGATCTGGGTTTAATCCATCATTATTTTGCTCACCACACCACCCCAGTTCAGACATGGCCACATGCAAATCAGTCTTGACCCTGTGCCTCATGAGAACAGTCCGGCCCGAAGTGCCAAGCCATGCCTTTCATGGACCGGAATCAAGCATCCTAGGACCCGCTTCTAGCTATCAGCCGTCATCAGCCAGGATAGCTTGATTTCAGTGGCATGGAGAGCATGGGACTCAAGTCTGAGCATGCCCATCCCACTCGGGGTGACAAAAGCAAAAACAACATTTGATGGACGGAATGTTGTACAATGGCAAAACATTCACCCCTAGTCACAGATCTGGGTTTAATGCATCGTTATTTTGCTGACCACACCACCCCAGTTCTGGAATGGCCATAAACAAATCAGTCTTGACCCTGTGGCTCATGGGAAGAGTCCAGCCCGAACTGCCAAGCCATGTCTTTCCAGGACCGGAATCAAGCATCCTAGGATCAGTTTCTGGCTATCAGCCGTCATCAGCCAGGATAGCTTGATTTCAGTGGCATGGAGAGCATGGGACTCACGTCTGATCATACCCATTCCAGTCGGGGTGACAAAAGCAAAAACAACAATTAATGGACAGAATTTTGCATAATGGCAAAACATTCACCCCAGTCACAGATCTGGGTTTAATCCATCATTATTTCGCTCACCACACCACTCCAGTTCAGACATGGCCATATGCAAATCTGTCTTGACCCTGTGCCTCATGGAAACAGTCCAGCCCGAACTGCCAAGCCATGTCTTTCCTGGTCCGGCATCAAGCATCCTAGGACCTGTTCCTAGCTATCAGCCGTCATCAGCCAGGATAGCTTAATTCCAGTGGCATGGAGAGCATGGGATTAACGTCTGAGCATACCCATTCCACTTTGGAGGACAAAAGCAAAAACAACTATTGATTGATGGATTGTTGCACAATGGCAAAACATTTACCCCAGTCACAGATCTGGGTTTAATCCATCATTATTTCGCTCACCACACCACTCCAGTTCAGACATGGCCATATGCAAATAAGTCTTGACCCTGTGCCTCATCGAAACAGTCCAGCCCGAACTGCCAAGCCATGTCTTTCCTGGTCCGGAATCAAGCATCCTAGGACCTGTTACTAGCTATCAGCCGTCATCAGCCAGGATAGCTTGATTCCAGTGGCATGGAGAGCATGGGTCTCACGTCTGAGCATACCCATCCCACTCGGGGTGACAAAAGCAAAAACAACATTTGATGGGCGCAATGTTGCACACTTGCAAAACATTTCCCCCCAGTCACAGATCTGGGTTTAATCCATCGTTATTTTGCTCACCACACCACCCCAGTTCTGACATGGCCATATACAAATCAGTCTTGACCCTGTGCCTCATGGGAAGAGTCCAGCCCGAACTGCCAAGCCATGTCTTTGTAGGACCGTAATCAAGCATCGTAGGACCAGTTTCTGGATATCAGCCATCATCAGCCAGGATAGCTTGATTTCAGTGGCATGGAGAGCATGGGACTCACGTCAGATCATACCCATTCCACTCGGGGTAACAAAAGCAAAAAAAACAATTGATGGACAGAATGTTGCACAATGGCAAAACATTCCCCCCAGTCACAGATTTGGGTTTAATCCACTGTTATTTTGCTCACCACACCACCCCAGTTCAGACATGGCCATATGCAAATCAGTCTTGACCCTGTGCCTCATGGGAACAGTTCAGCCCGAACTGCCAAGCCATGTGTTTCCTGGACCGGAATCAAGCATCCTAGGACTGGTTTCTGGCTATCAGCCGTAATCAGCCAGGATAGCTTGATTCCAGTGGCATGGAGAGCATGGGACTCACGTGTGAGCATACCCATTCCACTCTGGGGGACAAAAGCAAAAACAACTATTGATGGACGGAATTGCACAATGGCAAAACATTCACCCCCAGTCACAGATCTGGGTTTAATCCATCATTATTTTGCTCACCACACCACCCCAGTTCAGACATGGCCACATGCAAATCAGTCTTGACCCTGTGCCTCATGAGAACAGTCCGGCCCGAAGTGCCAAGCCATGCCTTTCATGGACCGGAATCAAGCATCCTAGGACCCGCTTCTAGCTATCAGCCGTCATCAGCCAGGATAGCTTGATTTCAGTGGCATGGAGAGCATGGGACTCAAGTCTGAGCATGCCCATCCCACTCGGGGTGACAAAAGCAAAAACAACATTTGATGGCCGGAATGTTTTACAATGGCAAAACATTCACCCCTAGTCACAGATCTGGGTTTAATGCATCGTTATTTTGCTGACCACACCACCCCAGTTCTGACATGGCCATAAACAAATCAGTCTTGACCCTGTGGCTCATGGGAAGAGTCCAGCCCGAATGCCAAGCCATGTCTTTCCAGGACCGGAATCAAGCATCCTAGGATCAGTTTCTGGCTATCAGCCGTCATCAGCCAGGATAGCTTGATTTCAGTGGCATGGCGAGCATGGGACTCACGTCTGATCATACCCATTCCAGTCGGGGTGACAAAAGCAAAAACAACAATTAATGGACAGAATTTTGCATAATGGCAAAACATTCACCCCAGTCACAGATCTGGGTTTAATCCATCATTATTTCGCTCACCACACCACTCCAGTTCAGACATGGCCATATGCAAATCTGTCTTGACCCTGTGCCTCATGGAAACAGTCCAGCCCGAACTGCCAAGCCATGTCTTTCCTGGTCCGGAATCAAGCATCCTAGGACCTGTTCCTAGCTATCAGCCGTCATCAGCCAGGATAGCTTAATTCCAGTGGCATGGAGAGCATGGGACTAACGTCTGAGCATACCCATTCCACTTTGGAGGACAAAAGCAAAAACAATTGATGGACGGAATGTTGCACAATGGCAAAACATTCACCCCCAGTCACAGATCTGGGTTTAATCCATCGTTATTTTGCTCACCACACCACCCCAGTTCAGACATGGCCACATGCAAATCAGTCTTGACCCTGTGCCTCATGGGAACAGTCCGGCCCGAAGTGCCAAGCCATGCCTTTCATGGACCGGAATCAAGCATCCTAGGACCCGTTTCTAGCTATCAGCCGTCATCAGCCAGGATAGCTTGATTTCAGTGGCATGGAGAGCATGGGACTCAAGTTTGAGCATACCCATCTCACTCGGGGTGACAAAAGCAAAAACAACATTTGATGGACGGAATGTTGTGCAATGGCAAAACATTCACCCCCAGTCACAGATCTGGGTTTAATGCATCGTTATTTTGCTGACCACACCACCCCAGTTCTGACATGGCCATAAACAAATCAGTCTTGACCCTGTGGCTCATGGGAAGAGTCCAGCCCGAACTGCCAAGCCATGTCTTTCCAGGACCGGAATCAAGCATCCTAGGACTCGTTTCTAGCTATCAGCCGTCATCAGCCAGGATAGCTTGATTTCAGTGGCATGGAGAGCATGGGACTCACGTCTGATCATACCCATTCCAGTCGGGGTGACAAAAGCAAAAACAACAATTGATGGACAGAATTTTGCATAATGGCAAAACATTCACCCCAGTCACAGATCTGGGTTTAATCCATCATTATTTCGCTCACCACACCACTCCAGTTCAGACATGGCCATATGCAAATCAGTCTTGACCCTGTGCCTCATGGAAACAGTCCAGCCCGAACTGCCAAGCCATGGTTTTCCTGGTCCGGAATCAAGCATCCTAGGACCCGTTCCTAGCTATCAGCCGTCATCAGCCAGGATAGCTTGATTCCAGTGGCATGGAGAGCATGGGTCTCACGTCTGAGCATACCCATCCCACTCGGGGTGACAAAAGCAAAAACAACATTTGATGGACGGAATGTTGCACACTTGCAAATCACTCCCCCCCAGTCACAGATCTGGGTTTAATCCATCGTTATTTTGCTCACCACACCACCCCAGTTCTGACATGGCCATATACAAATCAGTCTTGACCCTGTGCCTCATGGGAAGAGTCCAGCCCGAACTGCCAAGCCATGTCTTTCTAGGACAGTAATCAAGCATCCTAGGACCAGTTTCTGGATATCAGCCGTCATCAGCCAGGATAGCTTGATTTCAGTGGCATGGAGAGCATGGGACTCACGTCAGATCATACCCATTCCACTCGGAGTAACAAAAGCAAAAACAACAATTGATGGACAGTATTTTGCATAATGGCAAAACATTCACCCCAGTCACAGATCTGGGTTTAATCCATCATTATTTCGCTCACCACACCACTCCAGTTCAGACATGGCCATATGCAAATCAGTCTTGACCCTGTGCCTCATGGAAACAGTCCAGCCCGAACTGCCAACCCATGTCTTTCCTGGTCCGGAATCAAGCATCCTAGGACCTGTTCCTAGCTATCAGCCGTCATCAGCCAGGATAGCTTAATTCCAGTGGCATGGAGAGCATGGGACTAACGTCTGAGCATACCCATTCCACTTTGGAGGACAAAAGCAAAAACAACTATTGATGGACGGATTGTTGCACAATGGCAAAACATTTACCCCAGTCACAGATCTGGGTTTAATCCATCATTATTTCGCTCACCACACCACTCCAGTTCAGACATGGCCATATGCAAATAAGTCTTGACCCTGTGCCTCATGGAAACAGTCCAGCCCGAACTGCCAAGCCATGTCTTTCCTGGTCCGGAATCAAGCATCCTAGGACCTGTTACTAGCTATCAGCCGTCATCAGCCAGGATAGCTTGATTCCAGTGGCATGGAGAGCATGGGTCTCACGTCTGAGCATACCCATCCCACTCGGGGTGACAAAAGCAAAAACAACATTTGATGGACGGAATGTTGCACACTTGCAAAACATTTCCCCCCAGTCACAGATCTGGGTTTAATCCATCGTTATTTTGCTCACCACACCACCCCAGTTCTGACATGGCCATATACAAATCAGTCTTGACCCTGTGCCTCATGGGAAGAGTCCAGCCCGAACTGCCAAGCCATGTCTTTGTAGGACCGTAATCAAGCATCCTAGGACCAGTTTCTGGATATCAGCCATCATCAGCCAGGATAGCTTGATTTCAGTGGCATGGAGAGCATAGGACTCACGTCAGATCATACCCATTCCACTCGGGGTAACAAAAGCAAAAAAAACAATTGATGGACAGAATGTTGCACAATGGCAAAACATTCCCCCCAGTCACAGATTTGGGTTTAATCCACTGTTATTTTGCTCACCACACCACCCCAGTTCAGACATGGCCATATGCAAATCAGTCTTGACCCTGTGCCTCATGGGAACAGTTCAGCCCGAACTGCCAAGCCATGTGTTTCCTGGACCGGAATCAAGCATCCTAGGACCGGTTTCTGGCTATCAGCCGTAATCAGCCAGGATAGCTTGATTCCAGTGGCATGGAGAGCATGGGACTCACGTGTGAGCATACCCATTCCACTCTGGGGGACAAAAGCAAAAACAACTATTGATGGACGGAATGTTGCACAATGGCAAAACATTCACCCCCAGTCACAGATCTGGGTTTAATCCATCATTATTTTGCTCACCACACCACCCCAGTTCAGACATGGCCACATGCAAATCAGTCTTGACCCTGTGCCTCATGAGAACAGTCCGGCCCGAAGTGCCAAGCCATGCCTTTCATGGACCGGAATCAAGCATCCTAGGACCCGCTTCTAGCTATCAGCCGTCATCAGCCAGGATAGCTTGATTTCAGTGGCATGGAGAGCATGGGACTCAAGTCTGAGCATGCCCATCCCACTCGGGGTGACAAAAGCAAAAACAGCATTTGATGGACGGAATGTTGTACAATGGCAAAACATTCACCCCTAGTCACAGATCTGGGTTTAATGCATCGTTATTTTGCTGACCACACCACCCCAGTTCTGGAATGGCCATAAACAAATCAGTCTTGACCCTGTGGCTCATGGGAAGAGTCCAGCCCGAACTGCCAAGCCATGTCTTTCCAGGACCGGAATCAAGCATCCTAGGATCAGTTTCTGGCTATCAGCCGTCATCAGCCAGGATAGCTTGATTTCAGTGGCATGGAGAGCATGGGACTCACGTCTGATCATACCCATTCCAGTCGGGGTGACAAAAGCAAAAACAACAATTAATGGACAGAATTTTGCATAATGGCAAAACATTCACCCCAGTCACAGATCTGGGTTTAATCCATCATTATTTCGCTCACCACACCACTCCAGTTCAGACATGGCCATATGCAAATCTGTCTTGACCCTGTGCCTCATGGAAACAGTCCAGCCCGAACTGCCAAGCCATGTCTTTCCTGGCTCGGAATCAAGCATCCTAGGACCTGTTCCTAGCTATCAGCCGTCATCAGCCAGGATAGCTTAATTCCAGTGGCATGGAGAGCATGGGACTAACGTCTGAGCATACCCATTCCACTTTGGAGGACAAAAGCAAAAACAACAATTGATGGACGGAATGTTGCACAATGGCAAAACATTCACCCCCAGTCACAGATCTGGGTTTAATCCATCGTTATTTTGCTCACCACACCACCCCAGTTCAGACATGGCCACATGCAAATCAGTCTTGACCCTGTGCCTCATGGGAACAGTCCGGCCCGAAGTGCCAAGCCATGCCTTTCATGGACCGGAATCAAGCATCCTAGGACCCGTTTCTAGCTATCAGCCGTCATCAGCCAGGATAGCTTGATTTCAGTGGCATGGAGAGCATGGGACTCAAGTCTGAGCATACCCATCTCACTCGGGGTGACAAAAGCAAAAACAACATTTGATGGACGGAATGTTGTGCAATGGCAAAACATTCACCCCCAGTCACAGATCTGGGTTTAATGCATCGTTATTTTGCTGACCACACCACCCCAGTTCTGACATGGCCATAAACAAATCAGTCTTGACCCTGTGGCTCATGGGAAGAGTCCAGCCCGAACTGCCAAGCCATGTCTTTCCAGGACCGGAATCAAGCATCCTAGGATCAGTTTCTGGCTATCAGCCGTCATCAGCCAGGATAGCTTGATTTCAGTGGCATGGAGAGCATGGGACTCACGTCTGATCATACCCATTCCAGTCGGGGTGACAAAAGCTAAAACAACAATTAATGGACAGAATTTTGCATAATGGCAAAACATTCACCCCAGTCACAGATCTGGGTTTAATCCATCATTATTTCGCTCACCACACCACTCCAGTTCAGACATGGCCATATGCAAATCTGTCTTGACCCTGTGCCTCATGGAAACAGTCCAGCCCGAACTGCCAAGCCATGTCTTTCCTGGTCCGGAATCAAGCATCCTAGGACCCGTTCCTAGCTACCAGCCATCATCAGCCAGGATAGCTTGATTCAAGTGGCATGGAGAGCATGGGACTCACGTCTGAGCATACCCATCCCACTCGGGGTGACAAAATCAAAAACAACATTTGATGGACGGAATGTTGCACACTTGCAAAACATTCCCCCCCAGTCACAGATCTGGGTTTAATCCATCGTTATTTTGTTCACCACACCACCCCAGTTCTGACATGGCCATATACAAATCAGTCTTGACCCTGTGCCTCATGGGAAGAGTCCAGCCCGAACTGCCAAGCCATGTCTTTCTAGGACCGTAATCAAGCATCCTAGGACCAGTTTCTGGATATCAGCCGTCATCAGCCAGGATAGCTTGATTTCAGTGGCATGAAGAGCATGGGACTCACGTCAGATCATACCCATTCCACTCGGGGTAGCAAAAGCAAAAAAAACAATTGATGGACAGAATGTTGCACAATGGCAAAACATTCCCCCCAGTCACTGATTTGGGTTTAATCCATTGTTATTTTGCTCACCACACCACCCCAGTTCAGACATGGCCATATGCAAATCAGTCTTGACCCTGTGCCTCATGGGAACAGGTCAGCCCGAACTGCCAAGCCATGTCTTTCCTGGACCAGAATCAAGCATCCTAGGACCGGTTTCTGGCTATCAGCCATAATCAGCCAGGATAGCTTGATTCCAGTGGCATGGAGAGCATGGGACTCACGTCTGAGCATACCCATTCCACTCTGGGGGACAAAAGCAAAAACAACTATTGATGGACGGAATGTTGCACAATGGCAAAACATTCACCCCCAGTCACGGACCTGGGTTTAATCCATCATTATTTTGCTCACCACACCACCCCAGTTCAGACATGGCCACATGCAAATCAGTCTTGACCCTGTGCCTCATGAGAACAGTCCGGCCCGAAGTGCCAAGCCATGCGTTTCATGGACCGGAATCAAGCATCCTAGGACTCGTTTCTAGCTATCAGCCGTCATCAGCCAGGATAGCTTATTTCAGTGGCATGGAGAGCATGGGACTCACGTCTGATCATACCCATTCCAGTCGGGGTGACAAAAGCAAAAACAACAATTGATGGATCCATCATTATTTCGCTAACCACACCACTCCAGTTCAGACATGGCCATATGCAAATCAGTCTTGACCCTGTCCCTCATGGAAACAGTCCAGCCCGAACTGCCAAGCCATGGTTTTCCTGGTCCGGAATCAAGCATCCTAGGACCCGTTCCTAGCTATCAGCCGTCATCAGCCAGGATAGCTTGATTCCAGTGGCATGGAGAGCATGGGTCTCACGTCTGGGCATACCCATCCCACTCGGGGTGACAAAAGCAAAAACAACATTTGATGGACGGAATGTTGCACACTTGCAAATCACTCCCCCCCAGTCACAGATCTGGGTTTAATCCATCGTTATTTTGCTCACCACACCACCCCAGTTCTGACATGGCCATATACAAATCAGTCTTGACCCTGTGCCTCATGGGAAGAGTCCAGCCCGAACTGCCAAGCCATGTCTTTCTAGGACAGTAATCAAGCATCCTAGGACCAGTTTCTGGATATCAGCCGTCATCAGCCAGGATAGCTTGATTTCAGTGGCATGGAGAGCATGGGACTCACGTCAGATCATACCCATTCCACTCGGGGTAACAAAAGCAAAAACAACAATTGATGGACAGTATTTTGCATAATGGCAAAACATTCACCCCAGTCACAGATCTGGGTTTAATCCATCATTATTTCGCTCACCACACCACTCCAGTTCAGACATGGCCATATGCAAATCAGTCTTGACCCTGTGCCTCATGGAAACAGTCCAGCCCGAACTGCCAAGCCATGTCTTTCCTGGTCCGGAATCAAGCATCCTAGGACCTGTTCCTAGCTATCAGCCGTCATCAGCCAGGATAGCTTAATTCCAGTGGCATGGAGAGCATGGGACTAACGTCTGAGCATACCCATTCCACTTTGGAGGACAAAAGCAAAAACAACTATTGATGGACGGATTGTTGCACAATGGCAAAACATTTACCCTAGTCACAGATCTGGGTTTAATCCATCATTATTTCGCTCACCACACCACTCCAGTTCAGACATGGCCATATGCAAATAAGTCTTGACCCTGTGCCTCATGGAAACAGTCCAGCCCGAACTGCCAAGCCATGTCTTTCCTGGTCCGGAATCAAGCATCCTAGGACCTGTTACTAGCTATCAGCCGTCATCAGCCAGGATAGCTTGATTCCAGTGGCATGGAGAGCATGGGTCTCACGTCTGAGCATACCCATCCCACTCGGGGTGACAAAAGCAAAAACAACATTTGATGGACGGAATGTTGCACACTTGCAAAACATTTCCCCCAGTCACAGATCTGGGTTTAATCCAT
Source organism: Lissotriton vulgaris (assembly GCF_964263255.1). Classification (NCBI taxonomy): domain Eukaryota; kingdom Metazoa; phylum Chordata; class Amphibia; order Caudata; family Salamandridae; genus Lissotriton; species Lissotriton vulgaris. The sequence continues at coordinate 47,771 of NW_028255170.1, forward strand.
CGTTATTTTGCTCACCACACCACCCCAGTTCTGACATGGCCATATACAAATCAGTCTTGACCCTGTGCCTCATGCGAAGAGTCCAGCCCGAACTGCCAAGCCATGTCTTTGTAGGACCGTAATCAAGCATCCTAGGACCAGTATCTGGATATCAACCATCATCAGCCAGGATAGCTTGATTTCAGTGGCATGGAGAGCATGGGACTCACGTCAGATCATACCCATTCCACTCGGGGTAACAAAAGCAAAAAAAACAATTGATGGACAGAATGTTGCACAATGGCAAAACATTCCCCCCAGTCACAAATTTGGGTTTAATCCACTGTTATTTTGCTCACCACACCACCCCAGTTCAGACATGGCCATATGCAAATCAGTCTTGACCCTGTGCCTCATGGGAACAGTTCAGCCCGAACTGCCAAGCCATGTCTTTCCTGGACCGGAATCAAGCATCCTAGGACCGGTTTCTGGCTATCAGCCGTAATCAGCCAGGATAGCTTGATTCCAGTGGCATGGAGAGCATGGGACTCACGTGTGAGCATACCCATTCCACTCTGGGGGACAAAAGCAAAAACAACTATTGATGGACGGAATGTTGCACAATGGCAAAACATTCACCCCCAGTCACAGATCTGGGTTTAATCCATCATTATTTTGCTCACCACACCACCCCAGTTCAGACATGGCCACATGCAAATCAGTCTTGACCCTGTGCCTCATGAGAACAGTCCGGCCCGAAGTGCCAAGCCATGCCTTTCTTGGACCGGAATCAGGCATCCTAGGACCTGCTTCTAGCTATCAGCCGTCTTCAGCCAGGATAGCTTGATTTCAGTGGCATGGAGAGCATGGGACTCAAGTCTGAGCATGCCCATCCCACTCGGGGTGACAAAAGCAAAAACAACATTTGATGGACGGAATGTTGTACAATGGCAAAACATTCACCCCTAGTCACAGATTTGGGTTTAATGCATCGTTATTTTGCTCACCACACCACCCCAATTCTGACATGGCCATAAACAGATCAGTCTTGACCCTGTGGCTCATGGGAAGAGTCCAGCCCGAACTGCCAAGCCATGTCTTTCCAGGACCGGAATCAAGCATCCTAGGATCAGTTTCTGGCTATCAGCCGTCATCAGCCAGGATAGCTTGATTTAATTGGCATGGAGAGCATGGGACTCACGTCTGATCATACCCATTCCAGTCGGGGTGACAAAAGCAAAAACAACAATTGATGGACAGAATTTTGCATAATGGCAAAATATTCCCACCAGTCACAGATTTGGGTTTAATCCCTTGTTATTCTGCTCATCACACCACCCCAGTTCAGACATGGCCATATGCAAATCAGTCTTGACCCTGTGCCTCATGGGAACAGTTCAGCCCGAACTGCCAAGCCAAGTCTTCCCTGGACCGCAATCAAGCATCCTAGGACCGGTTTCTGGCTATCAGCCGTAATCAGCCAGGATAGCTTGATTCCAGTGGCATGGAGAGCATGGGACTCACGTCTGAGCATACCCATTCCACTTTGGAGGACAAAAGCAAAAACAACTATTGATGGACGGATTGTTGCACAATGGCAAAACATTCACCACAGTCACAGATCTGGGTTTAATCCATCATTATTTCGCTCACCACACCACTCCAGTTCAGGCATGGCCATATGCAAATAAGTCTTGACCCTGTGCCTCATGGAAACAGTCCAGCCCGAACTGCCAAGCCATGTCTTTCCTGGTCCGGAATCAAGCATCCTAGGACCTGTTACTAGCTATCAGCCGTCATCAGCCAGGATAGCTTGATTCCAGTGGCATGGAGAGCATGGGTCTCACGTCTGAGCATACCCATCCCACTCGGGGTGACAAAAGCAAAAACAACATTTGATGGATGGAATGTTGCACACTTGCAAAACATTTCCCCCCAGTCACAGATCTGGGTTTAATCCATCGTTATTTTGCTCACCACACCACCCCAGTTCTGACATGGCCATATACAAATCAGTCTTGACCCTGTGCCTCATGGGAAGAGTCCAGCCCGAACTGCCAAGCCATGTCTTTGTAGGACCGTAATCAAGCATCCTAGGACCAGTTTCTGGATATCAGCCATCATCAGCCAGGATAGCTTGATTTCAGTGGCATGGAGAGCATGGGACTCACGTCAGATCATACCCATTCCACTCGGGGTAACAAAAGCAAAAAAAACAATTGATGGACAGAATGTTGCACAATGGCAAAACATTACCCCCAGTCACAGATTTGGGTTTAATCCACTGTTATTTTGCTCACCACACCACCCCAGTTCAGACATGGCCATATGCAAATCAGTCTTGACCCTGTGCCTCATGGGAACAGTTCAGCCCGAACTGCCAAGCCATGTCTTTCCTGGACCGGAATCAAGCATCCTAGGACCGGTTTCTGGCTATCAGCCGTAATCAGCCAGGATAGCTTGATTCCAGTGGCATGGAGAGCATGGGACTCACGTGTGAGCATACCCATTCCACTCTGGGGGACAAAAGCAAAAACAACTATTGATGGACGGAATGTTGCACAATGGCAAAACATTCACCCCCAGTCACAGATCTGGGTTTAATCCATCATTATTTTGTTCACCACACCACCCCAGTTCTGACATGGCCATAAACAAATCAGTCTTGACCCTGTGGCTCATGGAAAGAGTCCAGCCCGAACTGCCAAGCCATGTCTTTCCAGGACCGGAATCAAGCATCCTAGGATCAGTTTCTGGCTATCAGCCGTCATCAGCCAGGATAGCTTGATTTCAGTGGCATGGAGAGCATGGGACTCACGTCTGATCATACCCATTCCAGTCGAGGTGACAAAAGCAAAAACAACAATTAATGGACAGAATTTTGCATAATGGCAAAACATTCACACCAGTCACAGATCTGGGTTTAATCCATCATTATTTTGCTCACCACACCACTCCAGTTCAGACATGGCCATATGCAAATCTGTCCTGACCCTGTGCCTCATGGAAACAGTCCAGCCCGAACTGCCAAGCCATGTCTTTCCTGGTCCGGAATCAAGCATCCTAGGACCTGTTCCTTGCTATCAGCCGTCATCAGCCAGGATAGCTTAATTCCAGTGGCATGGAGAGCATGGGACTAACGTCTGAGCATACCCATTCCACTTTGGAGGACAAAAGCAAAAACAACAATTGATGGACGGAATGTTGCACAATGGCAAAACATTCACCCCCAGTCACAGATCTGGGTTTAATCCATCGTTATTTTGCTCACCACACCACCCCAGTTCAGACATGGCCACATGCAAATCAGTCTTGACCCTGTGCCTCATGGGAACAGTCCGGCCCGAAGTGCCAAGCCATGCCTTTCGTGGACCGGAATCAAGCATCCTAGGACCCGTTTCTAGCTATCAGCCGTCATCAGCCAGGATCGCTTGATTTCAGTGGCATGGAGAGCATGGGACTCAAGTCTGAGCATACCCTTCTCACTCGGGGTGACAAAAGCAAAAACAACATTTGATGGACGGAATGTTGTACAATGGCAAAACATTCACCCCCAGTCACAGATCTGGGTTTAATGCATCGTTATTTTGCTGACCACACCACCCCAGTTCTGACATGGCCATAAACAAATCAGTCTTGACCCTGTGGCTCATGGGAAGAGTCCAGCCCGAACTGCCAAGCCATGTCTTTCCAGGACCGGAATCAAGCATCCTAGAATCAGTTTCTGGCTATCAGCCGTCATCAGCGAGGATAGCTTGATTTCAGTGGCATGGAGAGCATGGGACTCACGTCTGATCATACCCATTCCAGTCGGGGTGACAAAAGCAAAAACAACAATTAATGGACAGAATTTTGCATAATGGCAAAACATTCACCCCAGTCACAGATCTGGGTTTAATCCATCATTATTTCGCTCACCACACCACTCCAGTTCAGACATGGCCATATGCAAATCTGTCTTGACCCTGTGCCTCATGGAAACAGTCCAGCCCGAACTGCCAAGCCATGTCTTTCCTGGTCCGGATTCAAGCATCCTAGGACCCGTTCCTAGCTATCAGCCGTCATCAGCCAGGATAGCTTGATTCCAGTGGCATGGAGAGCATGGGACTCACGTCTGAGCATACCCATTCCACTTTGGAGGACAAAAGCAAAAACAACTATTGATGGACGGATTGTTGCACAATGGCAAAACATTCACCCCAGTCACAGATCTGGGTTTAATCCATCATCATTTCGCTCACCACACCACTCCAGTTCAGACATGGCCATATGCAAATCAGTCTTGACCCTGTGCCTCATGGAAACAGTCCAGCCCGAACTGCCAAGCCATGTCTTTCCTGGTCCGGAATCAAGCATCCTAGGACCCGTTCCTAGCTATCAGCCATCATCAGCCAGGATAGCTTGATTCCAGTGGCATGGAGAGCATGGGACTCACGTCTGAGCATACCCATCCCACTCGGGGTGACAAAATCAAAAACAACATTTGATGGACGGAATGTTGCACACTTGCAAAACATTCCCCCCCAGTCACAGATCTGGGTTTAATCCATCGTTATTTTGTTCACCACACCACCCCAGTTCTGACATGGCCATATACAAATCAGTCTTGACCCTGTGCCTCATGGGAAGAGTCCAGCCCGAACTGCCAAGCCATGTCTTTCTAGGACCGTAATCAAGCATCCTAGGACCAGTTTCTGGATATCAGCCGTCATCAGCCAGGATAGCTTGATTTCAGTGGCATGGAGAGCATGGGACTCACGTCAGATCATACCCATTCCACTCTGGGGGACAAAAGCAAAAACAACTATTGATGGACGGAATGTTGCACAATGGCAAAACATTCACCCCCAGTCACAGATCTGGGTTTAATCCATCATTATTTTGCTCACCACACCACCCCAGTTCAGACATGGCCACATGCAAATCAGTCTTGACCCTGTGCCTCATGAGAACAGTCCGGCCCGAAGTGCCAAGCCATGCGTTTCATGGACCGGAATCAAGCATCCTAGGACTCGTTTCTAGCTATCAGCCGTCATCAGCCAGGATAGCTTATTTCAGTGGCATGGAGAGCATGGGACTCACGTCTGATCATACCCATTCCAGTCGGGGTGACAAAAGCAAAAACAACAATTGATGGACAGAATTTTGCATAATGGCAAAACATTCACCCCAGTCACAGATCTGGGTTTAATCCATCATTATTTCGCTCACCACACCACTCCAGTTCAGACATGGCCATATGCAAATCAGTCTTGACCCTGTGCCTCATGGAAACAGTCCAGCCCGAACTGCCAAGCCATGGTTTTCCTGGTCCGGAATCAAGCATCCTAGGACCCGTTCCTAGCTATAAGCCGTCATCAGCCAGGATAGCTTGATTCCAGTGGCATGGAGAGCATGGGTCTCACGTCTGAGCATACCCATCCCACTCGGGGTGACAAAAGCAAAAACAACATTTGATGGACGGAATGTTGCACACTTGCAAATCACTCCCCCCCAGTCACAGATCTGGGTTTAATCCATCGTTATTTTGCTCACCACACCACCCCAGTTCTGACATGGCCATATACAAATCAGTCTTGACCCTGTGCCTCATGGGAAGAGTCCAGCCCGAACTGCCAAGCCATGTCTTTCTAGGACAGTAATCAAGCATCCTAGGACCTGTTTCTGGATATCAGCCGTCATCAGCCAGGATAGCTTGATTTCAGTGGCATGGAGAGCATGGGACTCACGTCAGATCATACCCATTCCACTCGGAGTAACAAAAGCAAAAACAACAATTGATGGACAGTATTTTGCATAATGGCAAAACATTCACCCCAGTCACAGATCTGGGTTTAATCCATCATTATTTCGCTCACCACACCACTCCAGTTCAGACATGGCCATATGCAAATCAGTCTTGACCCTGTGCCTCATGGAAACAGTCCAGCCCGAACTGCCAACCCATGTCTTTCCTGGTCCGGAATCAAGCATCCTAGGACCTGTTCCTAGCTATCAGCCGTCATCAGCCAGGATAGCTTAATTCCAGTGGCATGGAGAGCATGGGACTAACGTCTGAGCATACCCATTCCACTTTGGAGGACAAAAGCAAAAACAACTATTGATGGACGGATTGTTGCACAATGGCAAAACATTTACCCCAGTCACAGATCTGGGTTTAATCCATCATTATTTCGCTCACCACACCACTCCAGTTCAGACATGGCCATATGCAAATAAGTCTTGACCCTGTGCCTCATGGAAACAGTCCAGCCCGAACTGCCAAGCCATGTCTTTCCTGGTCCGGAATCAAGCATCCTAGGACCTGTTACTAGCTATCAGCCGTCATCAGCCAGGATAGCTTGATTCCAGTGGCATGGAGAGCATGGGTCTCACGTCTGAGCATACCCATCCCACTCGGGGTGACAAAAGCAAAAACAACATTTGATGGACGGAATGTTGCACACTTGCAAAACATTTCCCCCCAGTCACAGATCTGGGTTTAATCCATCGTTATTTTGCTCACCACACCTCCCCAGTTCTGACATGGCCATATACAAATCAGTCTTGACCCTGTGCCTCATGGGAAGAGTCCAGCCCGAACTGCCAAGCCATGTCTTTGTAGGACCGTAATCAAGCATCCTAGGACCAGTTTCTGGATATCAGCCATCATCAGCCAGGATAGCTTGATTTCAGTGGCATGGAGAGCATAGGACTCACGTCAGATCATACCCATTCCACTCGGGGTAACAAAAGCAAAAAAAACAATTGATGGACAGAATGTTGCACAATGGCAAAACATTCCCCCCAGTCACAGATTTGGGTTTAATCCACTGTTATTTTGCTCACCACACCACCCCAGTTCAGACATGGCCATATGCAAATCAGTCTTGACCCTGTGCCTCATGGGAACAGTTCAGCCCGAACTGCCAAGCCATGTGTTTCCTGGACCGGAATCAAGCATCCTAGGACCGGTTTCTGGCTATCAGCCGTAATCAGCCAGGATAGCTTGATTCCAGTGGCATGGAGAGCATGGGACTCACGTGTGAGCATACCCATTCCACTCTGGGGGACAAAAGCAAAAACAACTATTGATGGACGGAATGTTGCACAATGGCAAAACATTCACCCCCAGTCACAGATCTGGGTTTAATCCATCATTATTTTGCTCACCACACCACCCCAGTTCAGACATGGCCACATGCAAATCAGTCTTGACCCTGTGCCTCATGAGAACAGTCCGGCCCGAAGTGCCAAGCCATGCCTTTCATGGACCGGAATCAAGCATCCTAGGACCCGCTTCTAGCTATCAGCCGTCATCAGCCAGGATAGCTTGATTTCAGTGGCATGGAGAGCATGGGACTCAAGTCTGAGCATGCCCATCCCACTCGGGGTGACAAAAGCAAAAACAACATTTGATGGACGGAATGTTGTACAATGGCAAAACATTCACCCCTAGTCACAGATCTGGGTTTAATGCATCGTTATTTTGCTGACCACACCACCCCAGTTCTGGAATGGCCATAAACAAATCAGTCTTGACCCTGTGGCTCATGGGAAGAGTCCAGCCCGAACTGCCAAGCCATGTCTTTCCAGGACCGGAATCAAGCATCCTAGGATCAGTTTCTGGCTATCAGCCGTCATCAGCCAGGATAGCTTGATTTCAGTGGCATGGAGAGCATGGGACTCACGTCTGATCATACCCATTCCAGTCGGGGTGACAAAAGCAAAAACAACAATTAATGGACAGAATTTTGCATAATGGCAAAACATTCACCCCAGTCACAGATCTGGGTTTAATCCATCATTATTTCGCTCACCACACCACTCCAGTTCAGACATGGCCATATGCAAATCTGTCTTGACCCTGTGCCTCATGGAAACAGTCCAGCCCGAACTGCCAAGCCATGTCTTTCCTGGCTCGGAATCAAGCATCCTAGGACCTGTTCCTAGCTATCAGCCGTCATCAGCCAGGATAGCTTAATTCCAGTGGCATGGAGAGCATGGGACTAACGTCTGAGCATACCCATTCCACTTTGGAGGACAAAAGCAAAAACAACAATTGATGGACGGAATGTTGCACAATGGCAAAACATTCACCCCCAGTCACAGATCTGGGTTTAATCCATCGTTATTTTGCTCACCACACCACCCCAGTTCAGACATGGCCACATGCAAATCAGTCTTGACCCTGTGCCTCATGGGAACAGTCCGGCCCGAAGTGCCAAGCCATGCCTTTCATGGACCGGAATCAAGCATCCTAGGACCCGTTTCTAGCTATCAGCCGTCATCAGCCAGGATAGCTTGATTTCAGTGGCATGGAGAGCATGGGACTCAAGTCTGAGCATACCCATCTCACTCGGGGTGACAAAAGCAAAAACAACATTTGATGGACGGAATGTTGTGCAATGGCAAAACATTCACCCCCAGTCACAGATCTGGGTTTAATGCATCGTTATTTTGCTGACCACACCACCCCAGTTCTGACATGGCCATAAACAAATCAGTCTTGACCCTGTGGCTCATGGGAAGAGTCCAGCCCGAACTGCCAAGCCATGTCTTTCCAGGACCGGAATCAAGCATCCTAGGATCAGTTTCTGGCTATCAGCCGTCATCAGCCAGGATAGCTTGATTTCAGTGGCATGGAGAGCATGGGACTCACGTCTGATCATACCCATTCCAGTCGGGGTGACAAAAGCTAAAACAACAATTAATGGACAGAATTTTGCATAATGGCAAAACATTCACCCCAGTCACAGATCTGGGTTTAATCCATCATTATTTCGCTCACCACACCACTCCAGTTCAGACATGGCCATATGCAAATCTGTCTTGACCCTGTGCCTCATGGAAACAGTCCAGCCCGAACTGCCAAGCCATGTCTTTCCTGGTCCGGAATCAAGCATCCTAGGACCCGTTCCTAGCTACCAGCCATCATCAGCCAGGATAGCTTGATTCAAGTGGCATGGAGAGCATGGGACTCACGTCTGAGCATACCCATCCCACTCGGGGTGACAAAATCAAAAACAACATTTGATGGACGGAATGTTGCACACTTGCAAAACATTCCCCCCCAGTCACAGATCTGGGTTTAATCCATCGTTATTTTGTTCACCACACCACCCCAGTTCTGACATGGCCATATACAAATCAGTCTTGACCCTGTGCCTCATGGGAAGAGTCCAGCCCGAACTGCCAAGCCATGTCTTTCTAGGACCGTAATCAAGCATCCTAGGACCAGTTTCTGGATATCAGCCGTCATCAGCCAGGATAGCTTGATTTCAGTGGCATGAAGAGCATGGGACTCACGTCAGATCATACCCATTCCACTCGGGGTAACAAAAGCAAAAAAAACAATTGATGGACAGAATGTTGCACAATGGCAAAACATTCCCCCCAGTCACTGATTTGGGTTTAATCCATTGTTATTTTGCTCACCACACCACCCCAGTTCAGACATGGCCATATGCAAATCAGTCTTGACCCTGTGCCTCATGGGAACAGGTCAGCCCGAACTGCCAAGCCATGTCTTTCCTGGACCAGAATCAAGCATCCTAGGACCGGTTTCTGGCTATCAGCCATAATCAGCCAGGATAGCTTGATTCCAGTGGCATGGAGAGCATGGGACTCACGTCTGAGCATACCCATTCCACTCTGGGGGACAAAAGCAAAAACAACTATTGATGGACGGAATGTTGCACAATGGCAAAACATTCACCCCCAGTCACGGACCTGGGTTTAATCCATCATTATTTTGCTCACCACACCACCCCAGTTCAGACATGGCCACATGCAAATCAGTCTTGACCCTGTGCCTCATGAGAACAGTCCGGCCCGAAGTGCCAAGCCATGCGTTTCATGGACCGGAATCAAGCATCCTAGGACTCGTTTCTAGCTATCAGCCGTCATCAGCCAGGATAGCTTATTTCAGTGGCATGGAGAGCATGGGACTCACGTCTGATCATACCCATTCCAGTCGGGGTGACAAAAGCAAAAACAACAATTGATGGATCCATCATTATTTCGCTAACCACACCACTCCAGTTCAGACATGGCCATATGCAAATCAGTCTTGACCCTGTCCCTCATGGAAACAGTCCAGCCCGAACTGCCAAGCCATGGTTTTCCTGGTCCGGAATCAAGCATCCTAGGACCCGTTCCTAGCTATCAGCCGTCATCAGCCAGGATAGCTTGATTCCAGTGGCATGGAGAGCATGGGTCTCACGTCTGGGCATACCCATCCCACTCGGGGTGACAAAAGCAAAAACAACATTTGATGGACGGAATGTTGCACACTTGCAAATCACTCCCCCCCAGTCACAGATCTGGGTTTAATCCATCGTTATTTTGCTCACCACACCACCCCAGTTCTGACATGGCCATATACAAATCAGTCTTGACCCTGTGCCTCATGGGAAGAGTCCAGCCCGAACTGCCAAGCCATGTCTTTCTAGGACAGTAATCAAGCATCCTAGGACCAGTTTCTGGATATCAGCCGTCATCAGCCAGGATAGCTTGATTTCAGTGGCATGGAGAGCATGGGACTCACGTCAGATCATACCCATTCCACTCGGGGTAACAAAAGCAAAAACAACAATTGATGGACAGTATTTTGCATAATGGCAAAACATTCACCCCAGTCACAGATCTGGGTTTAATCCATCATTATTTCGCTCACCACACCACTCCAGTTCAGACATGGCCATATGCAAATCAGTCTTGACCCTGTGCCTCATGGAAACAGTCCAGCCCGAACTGCCAAGCCATGTCTTTCCTGGTCCGGAATCAAGCATCCTAGGACCTGTTCCTAGCTATCAGCCGTCATCAGCCAGGATAGCTTAATTCCAGTGGCATGGAGAGCATGGGACTAACGTCTGAGCATACCCATTCCACTTTGGAGGACAAAAGCAAAAACAACTATTGATGGACGGATTGTTGCACAATGGCAAAACATTTACCCTAGTCACAGATCTGGGTTTAATCCATCATTATTTCGCTCACCACACCACTCCAGTTCAGACATGGCCATATGCAAATAAGTCTTGACCCTGTGCCTCATGGAAACAGTCCAGCCCGAACTGCCAAGCCATGTCTTTCCTGGTCCGGAATCAAGCATCCTAGGACCTGTTACTAGCTATCAGCCGTCATCAGCCAGGATAGCTTGATTCCAGTGGCATGGAGAGCATGGGTCTCACGTCTGAGCATACCCATCCCACTCGGGGTGACAAAAGCAAAAACAACATTTGATGGACGGAATGTTGCACACTTGCAAAACATTTCCCCCAGTCACAGATCTGGGTTTAATCCATCGTTATTTTGCTCACCACACCACCCCAGTTCTGACATGGCCATATACAAATCAGTCTTGACCCTGTGCCTCATGCGAAGAGTCCAGCCCGAACTGCCAAGCCATGTCTTTGTAGGACCGTAATCAAGCATCCTAGGACCAGTATCTGGATATCAACCATCATCAGCCAGGATAGCTTGATTTCAGTGGCATGGAGAGCATGGGACTCACGTCAGATCATACCCATTCCACTCGGGGTAACAAAAGCAAAAAAAACAATTGATGGACAGAATGTTGCACAATGGCAAAACATTCCCCCCAGTCACAAATTTGGGTTTAATCCACTGTTATTTTGCTCACCACACCACCCCAGTTCAGACATGGCCATATGCAAATCAGTCTTGACCCTGTGCCTCATGGGAACAGTTCAGCCCGAACTGCCAAGCCATGTCTTTCCTGGACCGGAATCAAGCATCCTAGGACCGGTTTCTGGCTATCAGCCGTAATCAGCCAGGATAGCTTGATTCCAGTGGCATGGAGAGCATGGGACTCACGTGTGAGCATACCCATTCCACTCTGGGGGACAAAAGCAAAAACAACTATTGATGGACGGAATGTTGCACAATGGCAAAACATTCACCCCCAGTCACAGATCTGGGTTTAATCCATCATTATTTTGCTCACCACACCACCCCAGTTCAGACATGGCCACATGCAAATCAGTCTTGACCCTGTGCCTCATGAGAACAGTCCGGCCCGAAGTGCCAAGCCATGCCTTTCTTGGACCGGAATCAGGCATCCTAGGACCTGCTTCTAGCTATCAGCCGTCTTCAGCCAGGATAGCTTGATTTCAGTGGCATGGAGAGCATGGGACTCAAGTCTGAGCATGCCCATCCCACTCGGGGTGACAAAAGCAAAAACAACATTTGATGGACGGAATGTTGTACAATGGCAAAACATTCACCCCTAGTCACAGATTTGGGTTTAATGCATCGTTATTTTGCTCACCACACCACCCCAATTCTGACATGGCCATAAACAGATCAGTCTTGACCCTGTGGCTCATGGGAAGAGTCCAGCCCGAACTGCCAAGCCATGTCTTTCCAGGACCGGAATCAAGCATCCTAGGATCAGTTTCTGGCTATCAGCCGTCATCAGCCAGGATAGCTTGATTTAATTGGCATGGAGAGCATGGGACTCACGTCTGATCATACCCATTCCAGTCGGGGTGACAAAAGCAAAAACAACAATTGATGGACAGAATTTTGCATAATGGCAAAATATTCCCACCAGTCACAGATTTGGGTTTAATCCCTTGTTATTTTGCTCATCACACCACCCCAGTTCAGACATGGCCATATGCAAATCAGTCTTGACCCTGTGCCTCATGGGAACAGTTCAGCCCGAACTGCCAAGCCAAGTCTTCCCTGGACCGCAATCAAGCATCCTAGGACCGGTTTCTGGCTATCAGCCGTAATCAGCCAGGATAGCTTGATTCCAGTGGCATGGAGAGCATGGGACTCACGTCTGAGCATACCCATTCCACTTTGGAGGACAAAAGCAAAAACAACTATTGATGGACGGATTGTTGCACAATGGCAAAACATTCACCACAGTCACAGATCTGGGTTTAATCCATCATTATTTCGCTCACCACACCACTCCAGTTCAGGCATGGCCATATGCAAATAAGTCTTGACCCTGTGCCTCATGGAAACAGTCCAGCCCGAACTGCCAAGCCATGTCTTTCCTGGTCCGGAATCAAGCATCCTAGGACCTGTTACTAGCTATCAGCCGTCATCAGCCAGGATAGCTTGATTCCAGTGGCATGGAGAGCATGGGTCTCACGTCTGAGCATACCCATCCCACTCGGGGTGACAAAAGCAAAAACAACATTTGATGGATGGAATGTTGCACACTTGCAAAACATTTCCCCCCAGTCACAGATCTGGGTTTAATCCATCGTTATTTTGCTCACCACACCACCCCAGTTCTGACATGGCCATATACAAATCAGTCTTGACCCTGTGCCTCATGGGAAGAGTCCAGCCCGAACTGCCAAGCCATGTCTTTGTAGGACCGTAATCAAGCATCCTAGGACCAGTTTCTGGATATCAGCCATCATCAGCCAGGATAGCTTGATTTCAGTGGCATGGAGAGCATGGGACTCACGTCAGATCATACCCATTCCACTCGGGGTAACAAAAGCAAAAAAAACAATTGATGGACAGAATGTTGCACAATGGCAAAACATTACCCCCAGTCACAGATTTGGGTTTAATCCACTGTTATTTTGCTCACCACACCACCCCAGTTCAGACATGGCCATATGCAAATCAGTCTTGACCCTGTGCCTCATGGGAACAGTTCAGCCCGAACTGCCAAGCCATGTCTTTCCTGGACCGGAATCAAGCATCCTAGGACCGGTTTCTGGCTATCAGCCGTAATCAGCCAGGATAGCTTGATTCCAGTGGCATGGAGAGCATGGGACTCACGTGTGAGCATACCCATTCCACTCTGGGGGACAAAAGCAAAAACAACTATTGATGGACGGAATGTTGCACAATGGCAAAACATTCACCCCCAGTCACAGATCTGGGTTTAATCCATCATTATTTTGCTCACCACACCACCCCAGTTCAGACATGGCCACATGCAAATCAGTCTTGACCCTGTGCCTCATGAGAACAGTCCGGCCCGAAGTGCCAAGCCATGCC